>NC_048304.1:15498812-15559529 GCF_013100865.1 Trachemys scripta elegans | reverse complement strand
GGGCCCGGCCCCGGAGCCCCCGGCCCGGAGCCCCCGGCCCGACCCCCGAGCACCCGCACCGCCGGCCGGCATGTCCCGATTTTCCCGGACATGTCCGGCTTTATGGGCTTTCCCCCCGGACGGGGATTTGGAGCCCAAAAAGCCGGACGTGTCCGGGAAAATCCGGACGTATGGTAACCCTAGATTATATCCTGCCAGCCACCCTTTTTGAATAGGGAAAGGAATGGCCTAATGGGCCATTTGGTAAAGATACATCAGCTGGAATCTGTATCTGAGTTGATTTCAAAGCAGTAACAGACCTTTTAGAGTCACCACTTTGTTGTAGGTTTAGCATTTTAAAATAAGTAAAAGAATGCAATAATTGCAATTTAATGTTCCTGTTCAAATGTTCTGTGTAAATCAATTCTGTTTTGTGTGTGAATGAGGAATGTGTGTGTTAGAAGATAAGTGTGAAGGCCATCACCAAACCAGATGTTCTGGGGAGGAACTGAAGACAGACACAAGGGGACCAGAGGGTTGCAACTATTGAAATGGCAGAGAATGGCAGATTGACAACTCTAAAGATGAGACGGGCATCTATCAATGGGGACAAGGTAGCTGGGGTAACTCAACAAAACAAGCATGGGGTAACTCTCTGGGAGACCAGATAAAGAGTGAGAAGGACAATTAAAGAAAACAAGCACTTGTCAAACAACAATTAATTACAGCATGATGTACAAAACTCATTGGTCCTGTGAAAGTTACTAGTGATCCCCCCCCCGTTAACAGAGCAGCCTTTATGTCAACCAGTGGCCATTAGGGGGAAGCAGACACTTCAAGTACACAGTAGCCTGAACTTTTCAACTGTCTTCCCTTCAAGGCCTTAAGGTACTTGGAGTTGGTCCCAAGCCGGTTTTCACTGACCAGATAGCAAAAGCACGGGTCTGACAACCACCAATCAAGTGTTAACACTGCAAGGACCTTTGTCTGAATGTGTATAAAGGATCTGTAAAATGTGTGTAAGACAGAGTTTTTGTACTAAGGTGCAAAGCTCTCCTTTCTTCTGCAGAATAAAGCAACTCTTCCTTATCCCTGTCCGGCTGTTATTGGCTCTCAGCTAGGTGGACCCGATATTTCAGTAACAGTCCCAATGAAGGAAAATCACTATATAAACAGGGTGCCTTGCCATGAAACTTTGGGTTCGTCCTGCCCAAGGGCGGCTCTATGTTTTTTGCTGCCCCAAGCACGGCTATCAGGCAGCTTTTGATGGCGCGCCTGTGGGAGGTCCGCTGGTCACGCAGATTCGGCGGCATGCCTGCGGGAGATCCGCCGGTCCTGCGCCTTCAGCATCCCCGCCACTGAATTGCTGCCAAAGCCGTGGGACCGGCAGACCTCCCGCAGGCAGGCCGCCAAAGGCAGCCTGACTGCCGCCCTCACAGCGACCACCAGGCTGCCCCCCGGCACGCGCTTGCTGCACTGGTGCCTGGAGCCACCCCTGGTCCTGCCAAGACTTCCCCAGAGCATTGTGTCGCGACCAACATAACCTGGCTCCTACCTACCCATGATCAACGTAGCTGGCGACTAGATTGATCTGAACTCTAGACTGGTAACTATAACATCGACTGGCGGGCAAGCGTGTGATTGAATGCACATGCCAATTGTTGTATCTTCAATAAACACGGCATATTGCTTTTTCCCCTGACAAAGATCCCGTGTGCTTCTTATAAGTATAACACTACTCAGTGTTCAGTTATCAGAAAGTATACCTATGCTGCACAAAAAAAAAAAAAAAAAAGGTGTGGCCATAACCATTAGCTAACTCTGGTTAAAATAGCAGTGAAAACAGGGCATCTAGGGTTAGCAGATCAAGTAACAGCTTCTAGGGGAGCATGGGATTGAACTTGAGCTGCTGACCCGAATTAAAAACCAAGTTGCTGTGTCTTCACTGCTATTTTAACCAGATTAGTTAATCTGGGCACAGGTGCCGGCTTCCTGTGGGCCCCGGGGGGTGCTCAATCCCCACACTCTGCCCCCAGCCCTGCCCCCACCAATCCCTTTCCCCAAGCCCCTCCCACTCCCGCTCTGCCCCAGGCTCCACTACCCCCGCCAAAGCCTCTACCCCTGCCCTGCCTCTTCCCACCCAGTTCCGCTCCCTTCCCCGAGCACACTCCATTCCCACTCCTCCCGCCCCCCACCACCTCCTGCATGCCATGAAACAGCTGGTCGCAGCAGGTGGGAGGCACTGGGAGGAGTTGATCGGCGAGGCCGGCGCCAGACGGGAAGCACTGGGGGCGGGGAGTGGGGTAGCTGGCTCCCGGTGGATGCTAAGCACCGGCTAATTTTTTCCATGGGCGCCCATGGAGTTGGTGCCCCAACCCTGGAGCACCCATGGAGTTGGCATCTATGAACACAGATTAGCTACCCTGAATTAAGAACAAACCTTTTTTTTTGCAGTGTAGATTTAAAACTCCATGCTACTCTCTGTCAAAAAGAGAGAACTCAGTGCTTGCATAGTTGGAGAAGCAACACAAATGGAAAATTAATGTAATTGTTGTGATCAATATAGATAGGGTGACTGAGTTACACCACATCCAAAGACATTGTGAATGTTTGTTCTGTTCACATTTTTATAAGGTAGAAGAGAAGAAGGAAGTATGATCCCTGGGGGGTGCATTGTTCCCCAAAGTTTAGTGTATAATAGCTCGTATCTGTGGACACTAATAATTTCCCATAAGGTGAAGATGATGTGCAAGTATATGGGCTCTGTAAGTCAGGCATTGGTTCATTCCTAGCTTGAGGAGGAAATCTTTAGAATCAATTTTCTCTCTACTGCTTCCAGGAAAATCAGATTACAGACTTACTTGTATCTATTAATGTCAGTGTGCTATGAACCCTAAAATGGTCGTTCAAGGCAGCTGTAGACTGAAACAAAAGCAATGAAGATTATTTGCTTCATCTAATTATTATACATGATTTGCATTTTAATTCATTTTAAAATAATTAAAAATCAATGTAGAATGGATGGATTCTGCCACTCTCACTCAAAGTAGTAACTCACTCAGAGTTGTCCCATTGAAATCAATGGACTGTTGGACCCAATTCAGCAAAGCACTTGGGGACAGAGTCACAAAGGGATTTAGGAGCTGTGATGCTGTATGATTGAGATATGACCATTTATATCATTACTATTGCCACTGTTAGACAATTGCAACAAATCTTGTACAAAGTATATCATGAAAGGTGTCAGTGGAAAAGTTATGATTTGCTAAGTATGTTTATCTTGTTTATCCATGTATCATCACTCTATCGGAAGTTATGAATATTGGCTCTATAGATCTAGATTTCAAATGTGTTTGCTCCTGGGATAACACCCACAAGGTAATTTACATCCAGTCTGGCCAGCACATTGTGATTGAACTACTCTAGTTGGTGGCCCATTAAAGAACACTTAACTCTCACAAAAAGAACAGGAGTACTTGTGGCACCTAGGAGACTAACAAATTTGTTAGTCCTATTCTTTTTGCGGATACAGACTAACACGGCTGCTATTCTGAAACTTAACTCTCACAATTGGCCATAGAAGAAGCTTGTCCCTGCCCAATGAGCCTTCCAGTGGACTCTTTAACCAGAATATGAGTAATGGATGCTCCTACGAGTCATCAAGCTGCGTAAGAGCATGTGACTTACTCAAGCGACCCTGGACTCCATCTTATGCCTGTAATTTTCCATAAACTGTGCTGTGAGTTTAGCCATATGCCTGGAGGTTCTCTTTTTCAAACAGGGGATATAAAAGACCTGTAGATCATCTCCATTTTGCCTCTCTCCTGCTCTGATATCTGGACTTAAACTAAAAGGGGCGTATTGATGACAGATTGAGGACCTTCCGATCTTTTGGAAGTTACCAGAGATTTTACAAGCCAACAGTCTGTACCATCACTGCTGCAAACCTGATCCAGGAACTTTGCAATGACTGTATGCGTATGATTTTTTTGGACTACTTTAACTTTCTCCTTTTTTTCTCTTATAAATAAACCGTTCGATATTAGATACTAAAGAACATAACATAAGAACGGCCATACTGGGTCAGACCAAAGGTCCATCTACCCCAGTATCCTGTCTACCGACAGTGGCCAACACCAGGTGCCCCAGAGGGAGTGACCCCAACAGGCAATGATCAAGTGATCTCTCTCCTGCCATCCATCTCCACCCTCTGACAAACAGAGGCTAGGGACACCCTTCCTTACCCCTCCTGGCTAATATCCATTAACGGACTTAACCTCCATGAATTTATCTTTTAAATGCTGTTATATCCTAGCCTTCACAACCTCCTCAGGCAAGGAGTTCTACAAATTGACTGTGCGCTGTGTGAAGAAGAACTTCCTTTTATTTCTTTTAAACCTGCTGCCCATTAATTTCATTTGGTGGCCCCTAGTTCTTGTATTATGGGAACAAGTAAATAACTTTTCTTTATTTACTTTCTCTATATCACTCATGATTTTATTTACCTCTATCATATCCCCCCTTAGTGTCCTCTTTTCTAAGCTGAAAAGTCCTAGCTTCTTTAATCTCTCCTCATATGGGACCCGTTCCGAACCCCTAATCATTTTAGTTGTCCTTCTCTGAACCTTTTCTAATGCCAGTATGTCTTTTTTGAGATGAGATCACATCTGTACACAGTATTCAAGATGTGGGTGTACCATGGATTGACATAAGGGCAATAAGATACTCTCCGTCTTATTCTCTATCCCCTTTTTAATGATTCCTAACATCCTGTTTGCTTTTTTGATCACCACTGCACACTACGTGGACATCTTCAGAGAACTAGCCACAATAATTCCAAGATCTTTTTCCTGATTCTTTGTAGCTAAATTAGCCCCCATCATTTTGTATGTATAGTTGGGGTTATTTCTTCCAATGTGCATTACTTTACATTTATCCACATAAAATTTCATTTGCCATTTTGTTGCCCAACCACTTAGTTTTGTGAGATCTTTTTGAAGTTCTTCACAGTCTGCTTTGTTCTTAACTATCCTGAGCAGTTTAGTATCATGTGCAAACTTTGCCACCTCACTTTTTACCCCTTTCTCCAGATCATTTATGAACAAGTTGAATAGGATTGGTCCTAGAACTGACCCTTGGGGGACACCACTGTTACCCCTGTCCATTCTGAGAATTTACCATTTATTCCTACCCTTTGTTCCCTGTCTTTTAACCAGTTCTCAATCCATGAAAGGACCTTCCCTCTTATCCCATTGTGATGGGTTGGATCACAGTAACCCCCTTGGGAGCTGCCACCTGATGTGCAAAGACTACCTCTGCTCCTGTTTTCCCTGCCAGCTCAGGACTCCAGCACCCTGTCTTGCTGAGCCAGACACTCCTGTCTGCTCCAACACAGACCCAGGATCTGAATCACTTGCCCCAAAGCTGCAAGTTTACCTGAAAACAGTTCACAGAAGTTTGCTTGTCTTTAGCACTCAGATGCCCAACTCCCAATGGGGCCTAAACCCAAATAAATCCGTTTTACCCTGTATAAATCTTATGCAGAGTAAACTCATAAATTGTTCGCCCTCTATAACACTGATAGAGAGCTATGCACAGTTGTTGCTCCCCCAGGTATTAATACATACTCTGAGTAAATTACTAAATAAAAAGTGATTTTATTAAATACAGAAAATAGGATTTAAGTGGTTCCAAATAGTAACAGACAGAATAAAGTAAGTCACCAAGCAAAATAAAATAAAATGCGCAAATCTATGTCTAATCAAACTAAATACAGATAAGTTCCTCACCAGTTCCAGAATGCCCCTTTTACAGGCTAATCTCCTTTTAGCCTGGGTCCAGCAATCACTCACACCCCCTATAGTTACTGTCTTTTGTTCCAGTTCCCTTCAAGTATCCTAAGGGGGTGGAGAGGTTCCTTCCTTAGCCAGCTGAAGACAAAATGGAGGGGTCTCCCACGGGTTTAAATAGATTCTCTCTTGTGGGTGGAGACCCCCCTCCTCCCTCCTATGCAAAGTCCAGCTCCAAGATGGAGTTTTGGAGGCACCTGGGCAAGTCACATGTCCCTGCATGACTCAGTCTTTACAGGCCGAAGCCATTGTCCACATGGTATCTTGCATGTCTCCAGGAAGACTTCTTATGTGGATTGGAGCATTCCAAGATGCATTGTTCCCCAAGTGTTTCCTGATCAGGTACTTAACCTGGTGAATTCCTTCCTAAAGAAGCTGACCAGATGCCTCACAAAGCTTACTTAGGGTATGTCTACACTACGAAATTAGGTCGAATTTATAAAAGCCAGTTTTATAGAAATCAGTTGCATACAGCCGATTGTGTGTGTCCCCACATAAAATGCTCTAAGTGCATGAAGTCGGCGGACCGCGTCCACAGTACTGAGGCTAGCATCGACTTCTGGAGCGTTGCACTATGGGTAGCTATCCCACAGTTCCCGCAGTCTCCGCCGCCCATTGGAATTCTGGGTTGAGATCCCAATGCCTGAATGATGCAAAACAGTGTCGCGGGGGGTTCTGGGTACATGTCATCAGGCACCTCCCCCTCCGTCAGAGCAACGGCAGACAATCAATTCGCGCCTTTTTACCTGGATTACCTGTGCAGACAGCATACCAAGCCAAGCATGGAGCCCGCTCAGTTCAGCTCAGCTCACCGTCACCATATGTCCTCTGGGTGCCGGCAGAAGTGGTACTGTATTGCTACACAGCAGCAGCTAATTGCCTTTTGGCAGTAGACGGTGCAGTATGACTGGTAGCCTTCATCAGCGATCTGGGTGCTGGCAGATGTGGGGCTGCATTGCACACAGCAGCAGCCCCTTGCCTTTTGGTAGAATATGGTATATTACGATTGATATCCGTTGTCGTCGTACTGCAGTGGCTGTCAATCATGGGCACCTGGGCAGTCTCGACGAAGATGGCTATCAGTCGTAGTATGCTATTTTCTGCCAAGCGCCCAGTATTTTCTGCCAAACACCCAGAAGATGCCGAGGGCTATCAGTCATGCTGCACTGTCGTCTGCCAGCTTAAAATGTAAAAAATAGATTTGTTCTGTATTCATTTGCTTCCCCCTCCCTCCGTGAAATCAACAGCCTGCTAAATCCAGGGGTTTGAGTTCAATCTTGGGGGGAGGGGAGGGCATTCTGTGTGACAGTTGTTTGTGTTTCTCCCTGATGCACAGCCACCTTTATTGATTTTAATTCCCTGTACCTGTACGCCATGTCGTCACTTGCCCCTCCCTCCATCCATCAGATACTAGTTTCGCGCCTTTTTTCAGACCAGACGCCATAGCACTGGGATCATGGAGCCCGCTCAGATCACCGCAGAAATTATGAGCACTATGAACACCACGCGTATTGTCCTGGAGTATATGCAGAGCCAGGACATGCCAAAGCAAAACCAGGACCAGCCGAGGAGACAATTGCAGCGTGGCGACAAGAGTGATGAGCAAATTGACATGGACATAGACCTCTCACAAAGTACAAGCCCCAGCAATGTGCAAATCATGATGTTACTGGGGCAGGTTCATGCCGTGGAACGCCGATTCTGGGCCCGGGAAACAAGCATAGACTGGTGGGACCGCATCGTGCTGCAGGTGTGGGACGATTCCCAGTGGCTGCGAAACTTTCACATGCGTAAGGGCACTTTCATGGAACTTTGTGACTTGCTTTCCCCTGCCCTGAAGCACCAGAATACCAGGATGAGAGCAGCCCTCACAGTTGAGAAGCGAGTGGCGATAGCCCTGTGGAAGCTTGCAACGCCAGACAGCTACCGGTCAGTCGGGAATCAATTTGGAGTGGGCAAATCTACTGTGGGGGCTGCTGTGATCCAAGTTGCCAGGGCAATGAAAGACCTGCTGATATCAAGGGTAGTGATTCTGGGAAACGTGCAGGTCATAGTGGATGGCTTTGCTGCAATGGGATTCCCAAACTGTGGTGGGGTGATAGCCGGAACCCATATCCCTATCTTGTCACCGGAGCACCAAGCCACCCGAGTACATAAACCGCAAGAGGTACTTTTCAATGCTGCTGCAAGCCCTGGTGGATCACAAGGGACATTTCACCAACATCAACATGGGATGGCTGGGAAAGGTGCATGATGCTCGCATCTTCAGGCACTCTGGTCTGTTTCTAAAGCTGGAGGAAAGGACTTTCTTCCCAGAAAATAACTGTTGGGGATGTTGAAATGCCTATCGTTATCCTTGGGGACCCAGCCTACCCCTTAATGCCATGGCTCATGAAGCCGTACACAGGCAGCCTGGACAGTAGTCAGGACCTGTTCAACTACAGGCTGAGCAAGTGCCGAATGGTGACGGAATGTGCATTTGGACGTTTAAAAGCGCACTGGTGCAGCTTACTGACTCGGATAGACCTCAGCGAAAAGAATATCCCCATTGTTATTGCTGCTTGCTGTGCGCTCCACAATATCTGTGAGAGTAAGGGGGAGACATTTATGGCGGGGTGGGAGGTTGAGGCACATCGCCTGGCCGCTGATTACGCGCAGCCAGACACCAGAGTGGTTAGAAGAGCATAGCAGGGCGCGGTGCGCATCAGAGAAGCTTTGAAAATGAGTTTTGTGACTGGCCAGGCTACGGTGTGAAACTTCTGTTTGTTTCTCCTTGATGAACCCTCCGCCCCACCCCACCCACCTGGTTCACTCTACTTCCCTGTAAACCAAAAACCCAACCCTACCCTCCCCCTTCGAGCACCACTTGCAGAGGCAATAAAGTCATTGTTACTTCACATTCATGCATTCTTTATTAATTCATCACACAACTAGGGGGATAATTGCCAAGATAGCCTGGGATGAATGGGGGAGGAGGGAAGCAAAAGGACACACTGCAGTTTAAAACTTTAACTCTTATTGAAGGCCAGCCTTCTGATGCTCGGGCAATCATCTGGGGTGGAGTGACTGGGTGGCCGGAGGCCCCCCCCCCCGCTGTGTTCTTGGGCGTCTGGGTGAGGAGGCAATGGGACTTGGGGAGGAAGGCTGTTGGTTACACAAGGGCTGTAGCGGCGGTCTCTGCTCCTGCTGCCTTTCCTGTAGCTCAACCACACGCTGGAGCATATCAGTTTGATGCTCCAGCAGCCGGAGCATCGACTCTTGCCTTCTGTCTGCAAGCTGACGCCACCTATCATCTTCAGCCCGCCACTTGCTCTGTTGATCCCGCGATTCAGCCCGCCACCTCTCCTCTCATTCATACTGTGCTTTTCTGTAGTCTGACATTGACTGCCTCCACGCATTCTGCTGTGCTCTTTCAGCGTGGGAGGACATCTGGAACTCCGTGAACATATCATCCCGAGTCTGTCGTTTTCTCCTTCTAATCTTCACTAGCCTCTGTGAAGGAGAAACATTTGCAGCTGGTGGAGGAGAAGGGAGAGGTGGTTAAAAAAAAAAGACACATTTTAGAGAACAATGGGTACACTCTTTCACGTTACATTTTGCTGTTCACATTACACAGCACATGTGCTTTCGTTACAAGGTCGCATTTTTCCTCTTATATTGAGGGCCTGCCGGTTTGGTGTGAGAGATCACTCACGCAGTGCCAGGCAACAGATTTCGGCTTGCAGGCAGCCATGGTAAGCCACATTCTTTTGGCTTTTTTCACCTTCTTAACATGTGGGAATGGTTTCAAACAGCAACGCCCTCATTTCCCATACCAAGCACCCGTTGGGTTGACCATTTAAAATGGGTTTGCAATGTAAAAGGAGGGACTGCGGTTCCCGGGTTAACATGCAGCTAACCCCACTCCCCCAACAGCCAATTCTCTGGGATGATCACTTCACCCCTCCCCCCACCGCGTGGCTAACAGTGGGGAACATTTCTGTTCAGCCGAGCAGGAACGGGCACCTCTGAATGTCCCCTTAATAAAATCACCCCATTTCAACCAGGTGACCGTGAATGATATCACTCTCCTGAGGATAACAAAGAGAGATAAGGAATGGATGTTGTCTGCATGCCAGCAAACACCGGGACCATATGCTGCCATGCTTTGTTATGCAATGATTCCAGACTTCGTGCTACTGGCCTGGCGTGGTAAAGTGTCCTACCATGGTGTACGGGATAAGGCAGCCCTCCCCAGAAACCTTTTGCAAAGGCTTTGGGAGTACATGAAGGAGAGCTTTCTGGAGATGTCCCTGGAGGATTTCCGCTCCATCCCCATACACGTTAACAGACTTTTCCAGTAGCTGTACTGGCCGCAATTGCCAGAGCAAATTAATCATTAATCATTAAACATGCTTGTTTTTAAACCATGTGTAATATTTACAAAGGTACACTCACCAGAGGTCCCCGGTGTGCCCCCAGGGTCTGGGAGCACACCTTGGGTGAGTTCGGGGGTTACTGACTCCAGGTCCAGGGTGATAAACATATCCTGGCTGTTGGGGAAACCGGTTTCTCCACTTCCTTGCTGCTGTGAGCTATCCACATTATCTTCATCCTCCTCTTCCTCGTACCCCAAACCCTCTTCCCTGTGTGTTTCTCCAGTAAAGGAGTCATAGCACACGGTTGGGGTAGTGGTGGCTGCACCCCCTAGCATGGCATGCAGCTCCGCGTAGAAGCGGCATGTTTGCGGCTGTGCCCCGGACCTTCCGTTTGCCTCTCTGGCTTTGTGGTAGGCTTGCCTTAGCTCCTTCATTTTCATGCGGCACTGCTGTGCGTCCCTGTTATGGCCTTTGTCCTTCATGGCCTTGGAGACCTTTTCTAATATTTTGCCATTTCTTTTACTGCTATGGAGTTCAGCTAGCACTGATTCATCTCCCTATATGGCGAGCAGATCCCGTACCCCCCGTTCGGTTCATGCTGGAGCTCTTTTGTGATCCTGGGACTCCATCACGGTCACCTGTGCTCTCCACACTGGGCAAACAGGAAATGAAATTCAAACGTTCGCGGGGCTTTTCCTGTCTACCTGGTCAGGGCATCTGAGTTGAGAGTGCTGTCCAGAGCGGTCACAATGAAGCACTGTGGGATAGTGCCCGGAGGCCAATAACGTCGAATTCCGTCCACACTACCCCTATTCCGATCCGCTAAAGCCGATTTTATCGCTAATCCCCTCATCGGAGGTGGAGTAAAGAAACCGGTTTAAAGGGCCCCTTAAGTCGAAAGAAAGGGCTTCGTCATGTGAACGTGTCCAGGCTTAATTCGATTTAATGCTGCTAAAGTTGACCTAAACTCGTAGTGTAGACCAGGCCTTAGAAACCAAGCAAGCATACAGCCCATATTCTTAACCTCAAGTAGAAAATGATATATATGTACAAATAGGATGAATAGATATAGTAGATCATAACCTTTACGGAGATATATTACATGGCACAGGCAGCACAAAACATATTCCAGTTATGTCATACATACATTTATAAGCACCCCCCCCCCATAAAGCCCTATGGGGTACACTGTTACACCCATGACAACTTAATTTACGCAAGAGCCTTCGGTGAGGGACCTTGTCAAAGGCTTTCTGGAAATCTAAGTACACTATGTCCACTGGATCCCCTTTGTCCACATGTTTGTTGGCCCCTTCAAAGAACTCTAATAGATTAGTAAGACACGATTTCCCTTTACAGATTGGCAACAGCATGATTATTAGGTAAGATCGGAGTTATATATTGACCTGGCTATGTGGCTGATCTTTTCATACCAGAAGAACCCTTTGTTTGATAAAATTGGTTTTCAATAACTGCTGATCATCAAGCCTAGTGTCTGGGTGGTGAAACAAGGACTGGGATGTCTAAGGAGACTACATTTTGGACTTCTTGTTAACCAGTGTGGTAAGACAAGTATACTTTTGTGTCTGGCTTCGTATTAGAATAATAAATAATAAATAATAATAATAATAGAATAACCACCAGTTTGGGGTAAGTCTGCCCTATTTCTCATCTGCTTGTCCTGAATCTGGCATCTTTTCAGCTGCAACTCACTGAGGCACGGTGACAAGAACTTAAAGAGGAAGTTAGGTGCCTAGTGGAATTTACAACAGTACCTGAATGTGTTTGATTGAAATTCAGTGGGAGAGGCATCTAACCTGCTTGTTTTGTAAATCCCACTAGGTGCCTAGCTGCATCTTTAGGTGCCTAAATCCCTCTGCACATCTGGCCCTCAAGCACATGTCTAACTTTGTCCACAACTAAACTAGTCATGTGTATAACTTCAAACACACGCATGAGGGTTTTGATGGATTAGGGCCTAATCAGAAAATGCCTAAAAACTCCCCACATTTTTGAAGCATCTTTATAAAGGTTTTGAAACCAGAAGAAGGAAAAATATTCCTTAAATAAGTAAGTAAATAAATATACATCTGTTCTGTAAATCCTCTGGGTTCTTTTAGTTATAAGCCCTGGAAACTTGGCCTGGAGTGATTCTGCTGAACTTTTACCATGAAGAATCCCAGCAAAATCCATAGTCTTTGAAAGGAAAAACAAAATAATTAAATCCATTAATCAGAAAACAAAACAAACCACTGTTTTATCATATCCCCAAGCTAACACATGCAAATTAATGTCTGATAGAATAAATTTCAGTAACAGTTACTTGTAGATCTACAAAGCGAATCTCTTCTCTAGGACTAAAGGGACTTCAGGATTTATGAATTGGACTAAAAGAAAAAAATAAGTTCAAGGTTGCAGACTGTGCAAGATACTTAGAAAAGGCTGAATGTTTTGCTGTGTTAGCTACTGATCCGTTGGCTTAGTTATTACATTCCCAGAGCCTTTCATTTGTATCCACTCAATCCCATGAGCTTCAATTTTGCACAAGTATAATTTACATCAGAATATGGTCTCTTATCTAACTCCTTGCCTGGAGCTACCTTGAGACAGTACATAGAGTGCTATAGCAAAGGTAATCTAAAGCCCATCCAGTGGTGTGGCTGCAGCACAATACTGCAAACCACTGTTTCCTCCTATTTCCCAGTACTGGTATTGCTTCTGGCGTGGGTGGCTGAAGCTCAATCCAGTCTGGTCTCATTGGAGACCCTATCTATCTCCAGGCACTGGGAAAGCAAAGAAACTGTATTTTCATGGGTCTGATGATGGCACTGAAGCCAGCCTCTCTTGCTTTGTCCATGCCCAGTAGCAGGGTTGGCAGATTACAAAGCTGCAGAACATTGCATGAAAGCACCTTCCGGGCAGAGGAGCAATGGCTCAGTTCTGCCCTGCTGAAGTCAATGAGAGCCATTGACTTCAATGAGAGCAGGACCAGACTCCAACTGCTCAACACCACCGCCTGTAAGCTGTGTGGTGAGGTGAGGGGATGGCAAATCAGAAGAGGATAAAAATTAATCACAATGCCATATTTGGCCAAGGATAGTGTGGTTCTTTTTCTACAGTGCTTTTCCCTTAGAGAAGTGTGGAATCCATCTTGGTCCATCAATTTCTTCAGGGAGAAAATTAGCTTCATCGCTCCAAACCATGTAAAAATGGGCCCTCACCTCTGCTTGCAGGAGGCGATAGTCAGAGGATTAATTAAAGGTTAGCATCTGGCCTCCAAACCCAACCCCAAACTGAGTTCCAGAGTATGCAGACCAATATGTATTGAGATGGGAACCGTCTGGTTGTTGCAGTGGCTATATGAATCTGACCAACCTTCTGGAGTGGTTATAGAGTTCCTGGTCAGATCCCACAAGACCGACCCAAAATCTGAAGGGTATGGAGACTGCATGCACACTACTTGATTTCTAGGTTAACTTTATAGTGCATACCCTTCTGGTGCTGGCATATTGTATGCAAAATATTATCCTGTATGTGTGGTGTAATTCATAGATTCATGTTTATATAGATATACATTCTCTATCTCTCATCAGAACGAAATCTTAAGAGATGGAGAATTCACTCAGCACATCCTTTTTGTCCTCCTTTTATTTTCCCTTATTTTTTAAGAAAATCTTCTTGCTTAATGCCAGGATATTTTTTGCTCAGTGGGTGAGGAATGTATGAGTTAAGGGGTTAATTAGTATAGCTGTTTTAAACAGCTAACAACTGAGTCATATATTAATGTATGTTGTTGGTCAGGTTTTAATGAATAAGGTAATAACACACACCCACCCCAGAAAAATCTGAACACAAGTTAATGAAATCCATGGATCTACTTATAAAGTGTTAAAATGTTTCTCCCTCTATTTTTTTTTTTTTTTTTTTTGCATTATTAAACTCTGTTCAGTTTCTTTGTATGGTTTTTCCCATCAAAAAAAGAGCTTTGTTTCTGCATTGCATTGTACAAACCAAGAACTCTAATATTATCAAACTAGGTCGGACTCTTCCGGCATAATAAATATAATAGCAGTAAAATCAATTTGATCCAGGCAGTTTTGTTTCAGCATTAAAAAAAAATAAAATCTGACACAGGATATGCCAGTTCGCAGAGTTTATCAGTTCCATTAACAGAGATGAATTGTATACTATAGTGATTGGAGAGTGTTAACACTCAGGAATGAAGTAGCATAGTCTGTTTTGTTTTAGAGAGGCTTGTAGTTGTTTGTAAACCCCTTTTAATAAGATAAGGAAGCAAGAGAGCCCTCATCTCTATGCATGGCATGCACTGCTATGAGGATGATCACATTTGAAAACCAAGAACATAATTCTTACCTTCATTCCCTGCAGCTGGGATCACTGTACAGGCAGCAAGATGCGCCCTGGGGAAGGGAGGTGCATTTAGTTGTGCGGGCAAAAGGCTGTGAAATAAGAAATATCTAAGAAAAAAATTGAGGGGGAAAATTAATTGCTTTTGACTGGCTCTATCACTGAGTGACTTTTGAGCAGTGTTTTTCAGCTACCCCAGGAGCTGCTTTCAGGCTCAGTTGGTGGGAAGGTTACTGTAACTTAGGACCTTTATGGATGTGGGGAAATGGATAAGAAAAAGAATGGGATCTGTAAGGGAAAGAAAAATTAAGGTGCACGATAAATGGACCAGAAAATGGATGTGGCTAACAACTTTGCATTGTCTTTCTAGGGTTACTGTGTGCTAGTCTTCAGCTCCTCACAGGGTAGGGTCATATATCAGAAAATAGTTCAGTACTCATTTGAACCAAGTTTTAAAACAGCTTTGAAACATGGCTACATTATTAGTGTAGACCAGAATTTAAATCCCACACTTTAAATTTTCCCTGCTCCTAGGGCCCCGTCCATCTCCTATTAAGTCAATGAAGAGACACCAACGGACTTCATTGGGAGTTGGATCTAGCCCACTAGTGTATTTGCTGCATCGCTTCCTCTGGTCAAGGATGTCTGTATGTGGCTCACTCTTAAGATTTTAATGTTGTAGTGAACTGGGGGTCACTACAGAGCAACACAAGGTGTATTCCCAGACTACCTGGCTTGAAAATGAGAGGCAGAGAGACACTCTCAAAGTCTGCATAGCATTTGAGAGTCAAAAGTCCTAGTCTGCCTTGTTTCAGAGACGTTTGCAAGAACATGACAACAAGCCACCTCTTAACATCGTTGGGAGTCCAACGACTCACCTTCACTGAGTGTTTGTCTAGGTGGGGAAACTGACCAGCATAGCTAGAACACAGTAACTATTTGGAAATGGAGTAATTATTCCAGAATAAAGTGTCCACACAGGGGAGTATTACTGGCATAGCTAGAGCGGAATAATAATTAAATAATATATACCGGTCCATTTCCCATATAGACAAGCTTTAAATCCTCTCCGTGGTTCTTGGTCCTTCCTGCCATTCTTGCTTGCTTTGCTGAGCACATATTGTGGAGTTGCCATGGTGCTTTAATACTGCCCCAGCACTCAAGCAACCACATTTACTCAAAGTGTTAGTTGACCTGAAAATAAATCAACCTCCAAAACCTGAAGCAAAACATTTCAACTGCTTTCAAGTCTCCAGGGCTTTTGTTAATAAAGAAAGAGGCATTGCATGGGCATATCAAGGAATGTCTTTAAGTATTGCCTTTGCTTCCATTCTCCGACTGATAGGTCCTACAAAGAGATTTGCACAGATACTTGTTTTTCTAACGGCTAGGCATCCAGAGTACAAATGTGCATTCAGTTAGCGAACCACCAGTATCAAATTACAGCACAGGTCAGCCATAAAATTGCAGTTGTATTTTTTTAGGGCCATTGTATGCTAACAGACAAGACCTATTTGTTGTTCTTCACCACAGTATTGAATTCCTAAATTGCTTCCTTGGTTCAAAAAGTTCTGATGCCATTTACGTTGTGCCAGTAGCAAAACAAATTCAGGTACAGTAATCCTCCGAAATCTAATAATTGTGTGTCAACAGAAGAGGAAGACGGCATTTTTCACATGAATAATACATTTTTAATATCATTTTCATTACTCAAGTTCAAAACCTACCATTTCAAAGCCTGCTTTCAAGGATATTATTCTTGCTTGGGTTTTATTTGCTTGTTTGGTTTATGTTTTGGTACAAAAGAATTCGGCGAAAGATGCAGAAATCAACATGGTTCTGAAATGCAGAGGAATCTGCATGCTTAGCATGATTATTTACCATCATGCATTAACCTCTTTAGCCTTAACGGATCTCAAGTTCACAGCACAGAACACTGTTCTTCCCTTTCCCCCTACTAATGGCACAATTTCAATCAATCAGGTCCAGATGTTGGCTTTTTTAGTGGTTTGGGCGAAAGCTGAAGAGCCACATTACCCATTATTAAAATTTCCTCTACCGTGAGATGCTTTATAGATGCAATTAGAGTGCAGTGATACTCGTATTAATCACCTGTGGAGGTCCAAGAGAACTTTGAAGGTTGCATTCTTCTATCTTATGCTTTGATTCCATCAGATCTTACAAGCTAAGCAGGGCCTGGGTTAATACTTAGATGCAAATTTTCTAAGGTAGACCCCACTTGTTATCATTTGATAGCTTGGACTCTTCCCACTGAGTCAGAACTGAACCACTATTGCAGGAGGCACCGTACCACTGGAATTAACATCTTTTGGAGGAAATGTAAAACTGATGTTGGGCGCTCTTGCAGTCATTAAAGATCTTGTGGCACTCAACATCCATACTCTCTAATGGGGAAAGCACTGTGTCTTGACCAAATTCCAGTTCAGATATAGTTACATTCTGCAATTTCTCTTTTCCAAATTAAAATGCGTATTATTCACTTCTTATCCTAATTGTTCTGAGCACTATTCAGCAGCTGACACTTCTCACTCCAGAGGTGGCTGCATTTCACTGATCGATGAAGTGATCCCCATATTTCGTTTTTGTATTACTTCCTTAACTTTGCAAAGTGTTTGGGGATGCCTGCACATGAAAGGCACTAGGGCCCAGATCCTCAAAAGGTTTTTAAGCACTTATGTAAATTCCAGGACAAAAAAACCCAAACAAACTAAGTTACAGTGGAGTTAAGGGTGAGGGTACATATCAAAAACTTAAGGGCAAAAGGCATCAAAAGGTTGCTACAAATAGTCCATAACTAAGCATGACAAATCCAGAGTTAAAGTTACTATTAAAAGAAATCCAGAACATATTAGCATATGGAAATGTACTGTCAAAGCACCCAGACAACATTAACTCTGTTCTACAGAGATGCCTTGAAACAACAAAATGATTATGATTAAAGCATTTTAGCATTTGTGGTTTCATACCAGATGAAAATCAGTTTTAAAGACAGAAAGGCGCAAGTAGCTACCATTAAATGTGTCTTAGGCCTGATCTACAACTTAAAACTTATGTCAACCTAGCCATTTCACTCAGGGATATGAAAAATTCACACCTCTTCGAGACACAGGTAAGCTGACCTAAGCGCTGGGATAGGCACTGTTAAGGTTGACAGAAGCTGTGCTGCTGTAGCACTCGTGAAAACATACCCATAGATCAAAAAACAATCCCAGACTTTGTTAAAGTCAAGGTCTCTGCCTTTCAGGCTCAACAGAAGGAGCAATCAAGCCCCTTTATGTAGTAAAAATAGATGGTGGCTGGAAGCTACCACCTAAGCCATTAGATGGCATAGCAGGTCAGAACAAAGCCATGTGAACCGGGGGCATTTCCTGGTTGGCTATCAGTCTCAGGGTATGAGCGTTGAAGGCAGAAAGCCAGGAAAAGAAGAAGTGAGTTTGACCCTTAGAGGAAGCAGAAAAATGGAGCTTCTTAGACAAAGAACTTGCTGGGGGGCAAACTTTCAGATTTCTGAGCAAAGAGATTGCCTGCTGTTGTTCATTTGTACTGCATTCAGGGAAACGGGACTTTGTGAACATTTTTTGTAAATAAACAAGCTTACACCAAGCATATGCCTGAATCATATAACCAGCTTCTCATTCTAACAGAAACAACCCTGCAAGCATTGATTCTCCAGCTAGCTTGCAACCACAGAACCTTTAAAGATCAGTGACCATTGGGCCAAGTAATGAACCAGTGAAAGAACTCCTAATACATGTGTTCAGTCTTCCTCTGACCCTTGTCTGACTACATCCAATAGAACTGTGGCATGCAAATTAGCAGCAGAGGAATGGTGGTGATTGTGACATCAGAGACATCTCTCAATAACCCTACTTAAGTTAACCTGAGCTGTAGATCTGACCCCATTTTGTAGCCTTAATAATCACAGCAATTAGATAAAATCACCATTAACTTAATTAAAAACTAATTTATTTAAATATAATCTAAGCACATTTCAATTCTGAAGTAGGTTTGAAGTGTCTAAATTATTACATTATTAAGATAATTTGGGACAAAAAACTGAGATACTAAATTCCTTAAAGAACCGAGTTTCATTCATTTGAACTCTAGTTAATCTAATTAACAGGTCAGCTTTCAAATTCTCAGAAAAATATGCTCCAAGAGTGACTGCTATAAAATTGAGGAGATTATGCTATATTTTTTATACATAATGAAGAGGCTGAATCTGTGCTTTCGGTACAAAATAGAACTCAACCTGAACTATAGAGTTGCAAGTGACCAATGCCTCCATAGAAACTTGATCATTAAAGTCGAGGGCTAGTGAGTATATTCAACTCTGCTCAAAGAAATGAACAACTGGGGAGCAGTACAACCTGCAACTGGGAAAACTAGAGAGTGAAAGTCAGTTTTCACTGGAAATGTGGATAGTCAATGCATTCATGCTTCTACCAAAACATGATTTACACCAGGTTTTATTAATGAGATATCTGGAGCAGTACGGGCATCCTTCTGACTAATCCAATATTACCATTAGCAACGAATTCTCCCAGCGATAGTATAACTTAAAAGAATGATAGCAAATACTGTCATCGCTCACCACCTCCCAAGAGGCTGTATGAGGGGAACCTAGGTAATATAAAACATTCCTCAGACAGCAGATCAAATTTACTATTTCTTTTGCTGTAGTATGTGCTCTTTAAACTGAGGTGAAAGTTTCAATGCTTGAACCATTTTATATCTAAAATATGGATTTCGTTTTGTCCTTATTAATAACAATTTGTTACTTTATAGCACTTTTCAAAGGTCTTTTTTTGTTCTACACAAACATTAACTAATTAACATTCACAATATACCTGTGAAAATAGCTACAGAAAGAACTAGTATCCCCAATTCAGAAAGGGAAACAGAGGCTGAAAGGTTAAGTCACCAAAAGTGACTCAGAGACCGTGCGGATTCTGCCATTGGGGAAAAGTGAAGCCAAAAAAAAAAGAAAGAAAGAAAAAGAAAAATCAGAAAATAAAATCAAACCTAAATTATTTACCTTCAACCCAATTCTATGCTCCGCTCACACCTCCTATCTTTACTGATTCGCTCTGCAGCTTAATTAAGGGTGAATGTGGAAGCACCTGCTCCAGTGCCCCTGAACGTATGCTGCACATTCCAGTCTTATCAACCAGCCCAGCCAAAGTACCAGCAGCTTTATTGAACAGCCAAACAACCAAAGCAGAGGACTGAGCTGTATTTGAAAACGTAGAGTTGATTCATAAGCACAGGTGCAGCTAAGGCAAGTTAGTGTCCCACCTGAATACCAGTCAATATCGGTGTTGGTATTAGAACTCAGGAGTTTCTCTCCATTTTCCAACATTTGCAATATCTTTTCAATAGCTTAGAAATAGGAAAACGTATATATACTTACCCAAGAAGAACAGGAGTACTTGTGGCACCTTAGAGACTAACAAATTTATTAGAGCATAAGCTTTCGTGGACTACAGCCCACTTCTTACCCAAGGTTTCTTTTTTTTTCTTTTTCCCCCAGGTCCCCAGCCTGCTTGCAGTTTTGGGGGCAGAGCTCTGATCTGAGATAAAAGTCTCCAGCCTTCATGGGGTCTCCAGCCTGGCAGTATACCACACCTTAGCTTACCCAGTCCCTGGTAGTGCACCCAGTGTACCACAGCTGAGGCAAATGCTATAGGTGTAGGCAGGGGCGGCTCTAGTTTTGCCACCCCAAGCACGGCAGGCAGGCTGCCTTCGGCAGCTTGCCTGCGGGAAGTCCCCGGTCCCGCGGCTTCGGCGTACCCACCGCCGAATTGCCAACGAATCCGTGGGACTGGCGGACCTCCTGCAGGCATGCCGCCGAAAGCTGCCTGACTGCCACCCTCGCAGGGACAGGCAGGGTGCCCCTAAGCTTGCTGCCTCAGGCATGCGCTTGGAGAGCTGGTGCCTGGAGCCGCCGCTGGGTGTAGGTCTGATGGCAGCTCAGACTCTATGGCTCTAGCACCTGGGGGTTCCCAGGGACAGGGTCTGTCTTTTTGTTACATATTTGTACTGTGCCTAGCACAATGGAGTCTTAATCCGGGACTCGGGCTCCTAGGTGCTACTGAAATGCAAACAATAAGTACTCTCCATATGCCCACCACCCCGCTCCTCCCATGGCCACAGACACTGTGCCTCTGGGACCCACTCCTCCCAACTAACTGCCATAGGACCCTCCCCTGCTGACCCCATCACCCTCCTGAACAGGAGAAAAAACACAGCCGAATCACCATTAACAGATTCACCACACTGCCCCCTGCTGACTCATCATTGCTCAGTTGATTCATCACACTATCAATTACTGGCTTGAGCATACCTGCTCTTCCTGCCAAAGAGCCAGATGCTATGGAATGTACAGATATACAAACAAACCTATGACAGCATCATAGATCTCGCCTACTTTTTTGTCCTTTTCCACATGACTTCTGACTCTTTGGTTTACAACAAATATGAAATCTTGCCTTAAAACAGGAGATTCAACCTGTTTATGATCCCACTTTACTCCAGTGGAAGGAGAGGTTTTTCATGCTCAAAGGTAATTACTCCAGATTAAAATCAAGTGATGCACTACCAACTAAAGAAATTACTGAAGTTCAAGATAAGAAGAATTTCATTTTTCACACCGTTGGCTTGAGTTTCCCTAAAACATTGCTATGCCACATTCTTCCTTCAGCTCATGTTGCATCTGGATGATCTATAATGTCTTATTACTCCTTGTATTACTAATGTTGGTTGTGAAAAGCCTTGAGTTAGTACTCAAAGTGTTATAAAACCTGCACTGTCTTTGGAATGTGAACAGGCAAGCTTTTTGGGAATTTTATTTGTGTGTTTTAAGTTTTAACATTATCAGAAGAAGTTTCCTCTCCTGTCTGAAGAACTGTAATTTGTGATATTATTCCTCCACAAAACTAAAGGCAATTAGTGTCAATATCATTAATCAGGTATGTGACAAAGGCCTGGTCCACACTAACCCCCCACTCCGGACTAAGGTACGCAAATTCAGCTACGTTCGAAGTACCTTAGTCCAAACTTACCACGGGTCCAGACGTGGCAGGGAGGCTCCCCCGTCGATGCCGCGTACTCCTCTCGCCGAGCTGGAGTACCAGCGTCGATGGCGAGCACTTCCGGGATCGATCCCAGAACATCGATTGCCTGCCGCCGGACCCGGAGGTAAGTGTAGACGTACCCTAAGTAAAAATAGTCTACATTTGAATCCTTAATGGGTAATTAAGGATCAGCAACAGTATCAGAACTGAGGGTCCTAGGATGATCCAGTGGGTTCCTAACACTCTAAGGGTATATCTACACTACAAGCACTACTGCGGCACAGCTGCAATTATGCCACTGTAGTGTAGACACTTATTACAGTGATAGAAGGGTTTGGTTCATCACTGTAGTAAATTCACCCCCTCAAGAGGCAATAGCTAAATCGATTATGTCCACACTGGGGCTTAGATCAGCTTATCTATGTCTCTGCGGGGCTAGAATTTTTCACACAGCTGAGCGATGTAGGTAGGTTGACCTAAATTTTAGTTGTAGACCAAGCTTGAGTGATTGCTAATAATGAGAACTTTGTGTCTGTATGATGTCCATAGTTGAAATAAAAAAAAAAGGTAATCAGAATATAAATTACAGAGTAAAATACATTAGAGAATAAGAGCCAGTATCTAAAGTAAAGCAGAGCTGCTTGTACAGTAACTGGGGAATATTTAAGAATTTCCCATCTAAGTCAACTATTCAAATGTATTTTTATCAGCTAGAATAAAGAACAGTTCTTGGTATTCAGCACCTCTCATCTATAGATCTCAAATCACTTTGCAAACAATTAAAATGAATTACTACATCCATTCTACCTGCAGGTAAACTGAAGCACAGAAAGACTAAGAAAATTCGTTAAGATCACAAGGCAAGCTGGTGTTAGAACTGGGAACAGAACTCATGGGTCCTGAGTCCCAATCCCAATCCCTTGCTTTCACTATTAGATAATTTTCAGGGCCAAATTTCAGCCTGCTTTAAATCCATGCAACCCCATTGGCCTTCAATCCAACCCTGGTATGCTCTGACTCAGTAAGCTACATATAGGGAGAGGGGCACAGCACCTTGTTTTTGTTTTTTGTTTTTATTATAAGAAAGGTGCCTAAGCCAGGCCAGCTCTAACTCCAGGAAAAGATTCATTGCTGCAAATCCTAAATGGTAGGTGGTACCTCCCTCCCACCTAGAGTTAGATGCCTAACTCCCTTTTGGGGGCAGGGCTTAGGCCACTCCCTTCTCAACCTTTCCTACTAGCTAGTTACAGTGGCTCCCTGCTCAGTTTGCTGGCTTCTGTGCATCCCATTCTTAGATACCTAACTCTGTCCATGCACCTTTCTCAAAGCTGTGGATTCCACCAGGCAGTAAACTGCCTAGGGATTAGGCATTGCAAGGCTGGTCAAAGTCCCCTTTGTAAACCTAGCCCAGTGACTCAATGGAGAGAATACTTGCAGGTTATATGCTGAATTGCTGCCGGTGGCATTTATCGATACGCAGTGCAAAATATACAAATGCTATCAGATCAAGAAGAAACCAAAAAACACAGAAAGAGTGAAAGGGTTGGGAGTAATGCAGATGACCCCAGTTCTTCGCATAGATGAACTTGACTGCGGATATCAGGTTTCCTTAGCAAGCCAATCAGGGCTGTTTCAAACCAGCATCTGCAACACATCCAGCTACTTATGTGAATGATGATGATTAAGCAGGGTGATCTATAGTGGGTATCGTTTAAGATTATTTTTTAGATGGAGAGTGGGGTATTTCTATTGTTAGTGCCTCTAAGAATTTTAGCAACTGCCAAAAGTAGGACCAAGGAGAGAGGATTTTTGAAAAGTTGTGTTCTTAGCCCTGTGGTAGAAAAAAATTAATCCTGAAAGCCAAAACTATAAAGCAGCAGTAGAGGAAAAAGGCAGAACTTTCTACTCACACAATAATTGTACTATTAAAATGTCTAGAGATTTAGCACCTTTTAAATGATAAATTCTTGTGCTCTTATGCTATACTTCCATCATGCTGCTTTCTATTTGAAACCCTTTCATTTGCTGTAGGGCTGTGCTTCTTGACCACATGGGAATGTTTAGCTGTATCATTATCGGAACTGTTACCATTCTGTTTATTTCTCACATTTCATACAAAGCATGAGTTACCTGTATTTTGGTATGGAAAGAATGGATTCCTGTCCTAAGTCTGGAAGAAAGGGAAGCACCAGCAAGGAAGACTATTTACTTTTACCCCCCTTCCTCCCCTCCCCGCCCCCAAGGGTACAGGCTACAGATTCTGCACGTTAAGAAAGCTCACCCTCTAGCAGTGACTTTGAGAGAGCCATGGAAGGGCAGTGTCAATCTGAGGTGCTCTTCTTACCCTTTCTTATTGAGCACGTGGCAGCTCACCAGAGCAGATGGCATTGGAAGAGTCTATCACACACTTTCATAAACCAACCTAAAGTGGACTGCAAAAGCAGTGCAGACTATGTTATAAGCATACACACTTGGGGCCCCAGGAGGAAAACTACCATGGACTTCAAAGTGGGGAAAAGCTCAGGCCTTTGGAGGCTAAAAGCATCACTTCTGTGTTATCACCAACCACCATCAGCCCAAGAGAGCCTCATTAACACCTTCCAACCCCCAACCACAATAGGCCTTTGGTCTGACAATCTCAGGTGTCCTGGGGCTTCAGTGCTGAAGAAGCTAGTCTCACTTCTTCTAGGGCCCAATCCAACTCCCACTAAAGTCAACAGCAATCTTTCCATTGACTTCAGTGGGCATTGGATCAGGCCCCTAGAGCACATTGCAACGACTCCCTCTTTGTACCGGTTTTCCCACAACGTGGAGTTTTCATCAAGGCTGCAGAGACTCTCTTTCTACCAAAACCGTCTTTGAAAAGTTCCACAGGCGCACGTCATAACTGAGGGAGGCTAACACACTGCCGGACGACACTCTTCACCCCTAAACATCTCGGAGTGGTAAATGAAGTGCCAGGCTCCAGTTAGTTGTCCCTGTTGGGCTTGATTTAATCATTGTACAGTGTCCTGCACATGAACTCCTAAACCATAACCCAGCACATTATGAGTGTATTCACATTTCAGATTTTCTCATATGTGGGTTGAATTCACTACCTAATAAACAGCTTGTGTTATATCCCAGAGGCATTAATGAAGACGAGCTGGTTTATTCCAGCAATATAGATAAGGTTCTCTTAGTGTTTCCATAATAAATCCTTTAAAAAAAAAAAAAAGGATTTCTTGAGTATATGAGTCATAACAGATTGGCTTCAGGCTGAAACTTGGCCTACAAATTCTCCATTTCCCCTCCCCCCCAAATTTTCACCAAATCATCAAAAAAATCCTCAGGTAAGTAAGTTATTAAGTTACCAGTGATCAACCTCAATATTCCCTACAGAGATCTGAGGAGTTCCCTGTTATAATCTCACATACACACTTAGCACCCGATATCACCTTGAGGGGCAGGACAGAACTTCTCTAGACGGTTAGCTGGCCAGGGCTTGCTGCTAATCTTGATTTACCTTCATTTCCTTTGATTCTATTTAAGTAATAGGAATCTATTTCAAGTTAGAGGTGATTTATTTATGTAATTGTTCAGGGACATGTGTCATTTTGTATCAGGGAAATTTTTTTATTACCTTAGTTTTTTACCCCCTTATTTTCTTTAACAGAAGCAAAAAAAAAAAAAATCAAATTGTTTTAAAACCAGAATGTGGCTCTAAAGTGGTAACACCCAGGAAATTCAGAGTTCAGGTTTAATTACAAGCTGGGTGTTGGCTGTTACAATTTCTGTGTATGCTCCTTCACACTCCTCACTCTTTTCATATAGAATTACTGGCCACTTCTTTGCCAGCCATTGGGTTTCCTTGGGATAAATTCTTACATATCCTGAGAAAAGTTACAAGACTGACTTCATCTTGTTGCTTATAAAGGTCCAAGACATGGGTGGGGAGTGACAAAGGTGGCATTAATATACAAGCACAAGCCATTACAGCAGCCAGAGATTACCCACTTACTCAGATGGGGACTAAAAGGAACAATGAGTTAGCAGCCACCTGAGGATTCCCCTCAGCAGGGTGAAATTCTCGTGGGCTTGGATCTGCTGGCTTTACAGTTGATTTACACAGTCAGAGCCATACAAAATGACCAGGATAGGAATAACCAGGGTAGGACCAGGCTTTGTGGAACCTCTTCCAATAAACCTTGGTCTAATCTTAGGGGGCGAGTATAGAATTTGTCCCATACAGTTGCATGCAGATGATTAGTTTAAAAACTTCTCATCTCTAGTACGCCCTAACCTCTTCAACAGAATCTCTATTCCAGCAATCTCAGGCAGCAGCTACCATATTTTGGTGACCCTGTGACCATAAACTCCACCCTTAAAATGTCACTTGCTATAACAACACAACACCACGCAACCTGCTCAACCCTGGGGTGACCAGATGTCCTGATTTTATAGGGACTGTCCCAATATTTGGGACTTTTTCTTATTTAGGCGCCTACTTCCCCCACCCTAGTCCCGAATTTTCACATTTGCTATCTGGTCACCCTACCAGCCCCTAAAGGCAGCAAAGAACTCAAATGTGTCAGTCTTCACCCATCGTGTAATCAGGAAGGAAATTGACTGGTTTATAAAGCAAAAAAGTCACCATTAAAAAAAAAACCAACACTGTTCAGAGAAATTGTATTGATCTGGTTTTGCCTCTGCTAATTTATGGGTTAATTATTGTTATTGCCCTTTCCTCTACAAGGTGTCATACTATTTAATAAAAAGACAAAAGATCTGTTTCTCAGAGAGGGATGGAAAGAATTAAGTGCAAATACAAGCCCAGCTGTCACATAGTTATAATACACTGAGCTATGCAGATGGAGGTAAAATAATAAGAATGTTTGACAGAGAATAATTATTTGCAAAGAAAGAAATCAATAGCTATTGTATAATTTGTTTTTCATTTAGATGCATCTTAAAGTACAGGGACTGTTTGTTCTATTAAAAATGCTTATTTTAAATCTCCTTTTGGAGTAAAAATAAAGTCCTCCCTCGCACCCCAAGCCTGATTTAAAAATCAATCTCTGCTGGAAAAGGAGCAGAGAAGTGGAAAGGTTTTTCAAACCCTCTGTTTTTTTTATTTCACTTAGAGTTAAACAAATGCAGTTCTTTGACACAAACATGTAATGTCATATTGCCACTGCTGCTGTTACATGATGAAGATAATTGATTCCAGAACACGGTACTTTTCAAGAACTATTAGTGTTAAGAAAACCATCTTATAATAAATGGACATTAGGAAAAATTAATGGCATCCAGCTTGGAAGTATTGTAAAACCCTTTGGGCCTTAAGATGGAGATAATGTTAATTATTTAAAAAATAATAAAGGAAGAACTTGATTATTTTCTAACTGCCTTTTAAGGTTGTATGCTGGTCTGCTCTGGGAGGTAAACGGCATGTTTTTAATCTATTATCATATGGCTCTAGAAACTTGTAACAATGTTCTCAAAAGATAAGTTTGCAAACAGGTATGTCAATATCTTCTCACACACACACACACATTATTAGAGTTCTCCACGCAGACTAATTGCTCTTTTTGCAGACTGAAATGTAGCATTTAATAGCAATAGGTTTCGTATGCTTCTTTATTTTAATTTAAAATGTTGGCTTAAATTACTTCATTTTAAATATCCTTTTGGTTTATAGTTCTAGCTAAGGTTGCACAATATAGAGATGGAATATATCTCAGTGCTGTTCATAATATGAGAATACACTAAGCTGTTCAAAGGAATGATGCTGCTTCATTATTTTCTAAAAAATTTGAAAACTATGGAGTTTTCCAATGCTCTCAGTGTTGGCCTAACTCTTCTCCCATTTAAGGGAATGGAAGGAAGTATGGTCCAGTTGTTAGAACCAGGTTTAATTCCCTGCTCCACCATAGATTTCCTGCCTGAACTTGGGCAGGTCACGCAATCTCTCAGGCCCAGGTAGTCGTAGGTAGTTAAGTACCTAACTCCCACTGAAATAGGCCTAAGTACCTATGGGGAACTGAGGCCCGGATCTTCATATGTCCCCATCTATCAATGGGTATAATAGCATTTCCCTACCTCATGATGTTGAGCAAAAATACACAATGAAGAGTGTGAAGTGCTCAGATATTATGGTAATGGGGGCTAGATAAGGACCTAAGAGGGAGAGATTTTACAGTGTATAAACTCATTTTGAACAGGTTGGGTGGCAAGCCACTGCCCTTCCACAAAGGAAGTCTGAGACTCAAGACAACCAGCAATAGTACCTCAAAGCACTCACGGTGCTGGAAGAACACTTCAGGTACAGAAAAATTAAAACATACAAATACAAGATCAAAAATCCAAAGGGATCAGATTAAAATGGGTGAACTGGGAAAGATTCCTACACCGGAGTCAACCATGTTCAAGGTGAACCACCACCACACACCCTGGGCAGTTCATTAATGCTTTTATTAAGCTCTGAGTAGTTTTCTAGGTCAGTTCAGGTTGCTTTGGGAGTAGTGCTCCCAACACAATACCCCACACAAGCCCTTTGGTATTAATGAGGCTGGTATTTCCTCCCAGAAGTAGAGACATACTGTTTGAAACACACTTGAGTATTAACCACATTTAGGGACACTGCTGCTGACTCAGTCCATGTCTATACTACAGGCCTTCATCAGAAACAATAAACCTTTCTAGGGAGTCCAACTGTGCTTCAGTGGAAGTAGGCTCACTGAAACAAATGGGAGTCCTTCAGTTGACTTCTGCAGCCTTTGGATCAGGCCCTGTATTCCTCTCGCCATGATAACTCATGCAGCCACCTGGTCAAGCCATACAAAATAGGAGGTGGATGGCACACACCATCACTTGCAAAATTCAGAGTGAAATAGTCAGTGATTACACTTTCCTGATTTCCTGAAGAGACTTAGACTCCTGGGGAAGAAGGTACTGGATCAGAGAAGACTCTGCAATTTCACCTGGATCTTCTTCCCATCACGGCACGTAATATGCCAGGAGCTCATGAGGAAACTTGGTGATAAATGAGTTTGTTTTATTGTATTCAGTTGTAGTGCTGCCAATGCAAGGGGGATTACTAGCAATAAGCTACTGAAATGGAAGGCTGAGCCGAAATCCTTATTTAATTTAGTTACAGATAATATATACTTGTCCAGAGGTAGCTTATTGTTCTTCTGACATTTTATATATAATTTGATGTAGGCCACATGACACACGTATCGTAGATATAGTCATGGAGATTGGCTGAGGAAAGCTCAATTCCCCATACATCAGTGCTCCTTAACTTCTAACCCCCTCCCCCTTCATACACACACCGTTTAATTCCAGCTCCCAGACCCCTGCAGTCTCACAAAGGACATACGCAAGTATCCATGAGAAGCCCCTGGATTGAGGCAGATAGTACCACTTGTTGCTAATGGGGTCCCTTCTTTCTAGCTATAACACACTTCTGAAGCCACTCAAGAGAACAAAGGTGACACACAGAGAAACAGACCCCTCTTTCCATGTTAAAAGCTGCCATCAGGTGTCTCAATTTGGGTTCACCAAGGCATCTATTAAACAGCAGACAATGACAATTGTTTGGGGCAGTCATAAAGCTGTCTGGACAGTGATCGCTCCTGTTTCTGGCAGGGATGTATTTCACATCCAGAAATTGTAACAATGAATCAGAGTGACATAAATATTACATGTGTTTTCTCTTGAATGAGTAAGAAATTAGAAATGTCAGTCTCTTTCCTCTAATGGCTGTCAGACCTCAACTCTTTCATTTATGCAGTTACACTAAAGCACAACAGCAGCAATCTAAGTCTCTCTATTCTCTTCCACGATCAAGTCCCATTAACGTCACGAAATCAGGGCTATCTTTTATGTCAAATGTAAAGGTGATGTTTGGAACAGATGAAACTCTGAACCAGCAACTCTCCCCCAGCCATTAAATAATCACTTGGGTTCAACCTCAGGTCAGAGAGAACCAGGTCCTATCTGACAACACAACTGGTAATGCCGTGGTGAAATCCTCAGGGGCTCCTGGGTCCAGTTAAGCTGGACTAGGAACTTCCGAGAAGGAAAAAACCTGACTCCCAGAGAAGTAACTGATCTCAACAATATGGGAAAGGGCTCGGATAACATTGTAAATTCACCAGTGAGAAAAGGTGGTCTGCTGTTGGCACTTGCAGCTCTGGAAATTTCATGACAGGTAAAATGTTGCCGTACAGCGGTGTTCTCTATTGCATCGAATGCCTCAGAGCTCTATTATCTATTAGCAATCCTGGTATAGTAGTGAAGCATAACGAAGTACCCTTCACTGCTCATTGTAAATAAATCCATCCTTGGATTAAGCCAAGGCCTGTCTGCTCTTTCATGAGTCACAAGTGAGCCTCTCTGATGTCTGGATAAAAATGCACTGGAGATGCCACACTGTTTTATGGAATCCTTGACTTAAAGTTTGCCCTCTACAGAGCATTGCAATTCTCACGTAGGCCTCAGCATATGCGAGCTAGCATTTCAAGGGGCCTCTCTTTACTTATGATGCTAACTCCACTGCCGCTTTTGTACAAAATCAGCTGATCTCTCTAGGTGTTGTATTTACAACAATTAAACGCTTGCTTACTTTCACTTGATAATAATTATATTTAACTCTTACGCATATAAGCCTCCCTCCTGCAGCACCATCACAAACCCACCACCTTCAAAGCGGTGAGGAAGCCCTTAATAGCAAGTAATAAAAGGCATTTTAACTCTTACTGGGCTCTTTATCCTTCCTTTAAGGCTGTGCCTTCACTGATAAAAAAGAGGGATAGCAACAGTCCCAGTTTAGCCAAAGAGGATTTTGTTCACCTCAGCTGAGAGGCCTTCATGATAGTATGAGTAACAGGGGAACTGAATAAGTAGGAGAGGAAGATACTACTCATTGGGCCAGAGAAAGAGACAGCAAGAGTGAGAATGATCCTGCAGTCTAGTGGTTCGGGCGAAGTGCTCCAACCAGTGTGCTAAAAGTTATAAACTTGGTGGCACCAGCACCATTACCACCACCTGGTGCCAGGTTTTGAATGGGACCAGATTCAGTAGGAGGCTTCTGAGCACACCTACGAAACAGGGCCCCACAAGTGACGTTGGTGATTGAATGCCTCTCTTCCCCTACTGTGGATCAGTCTGAGGCCGAGGTGTGAGATAGGTGTCCCGACAGTGCACATGCCCAGAGGCAAAAAACTTAGGCATTAAGGGAAGTTCTTCCCTGAAAATGTAGGCACCAAGTGAATTTAGGCATCTATAGTGTTCAGCAGTAGATCACAGTGGAGCCTAAAACTGTGATTTAGGCACCTAAACCCAGACACAGGTGCCTAAGTACCTTTGTGGCTAGGGGCCTGTCATCTTGTACAAGGTTAATGCATTTGACTTGCATCCATCTCCCATTAAGCCAGGATATCTCAGCCAATTAGAAAGGTACAGTAGCACCCAATACTTTGAATGATAGTAAATGAATGTGCCCAAGGCAAAAAAACTGCCAGAACCCCACTGACGTTTTGAGGGCTTGGCGTAAGCGCTCTGCTATTAGCATTTGTCCATAGGATGATGGTTTTGACAGACGCAGGCAATTTTTTTTTCTTACTCCATCTGAGATTTACAAGCCTGGCTCCCATGAGCAGCTCTAACAGACTGCAATTATAATCCATGTTAGCAGAATTACTAACGCTAGGGATGACATTTTATTTGAAACATTCATCAGCACTAACAGCCACATCCGTCAGCTTGCCTCGTATTTTGACATACCCCAAACCCATCTGAATCATTTCTACAGTGGCTTCAATCCATTTAATCAATTATATCTCCTCCCCACAAATTGCTTCATAGACCACAGCAGCGCACGCACACAAAAAGAATGACCTACAATCATCCAGATATAGCCTCATCTTGCTGTAGGGGTCAGTTTCAGCAATCTCCATTTTGACAGTTGTAGTTGCTATCTCTTAGTCCATAGAACAGCAAACTCCTCAAATCCGACCCATCCACAGATTCAATTTGCTTGTTTTTGCTCACACTGGCACCAATGTAAACCAGGAGTAACTTTACCAAAGTCAGACTTACACTCCCTTAAAACGGGTGTGAAATCCTCATGCCTCCCATCTTGGAAAGAGAAATTGAGTTATGTTAAGCATCTCATTGCCCAGGCATGTCAATAAGGTTATAATGGATTCCAGTGGGCGTACCCACAAGCTGCAATATTCCTTACCTGTAACCAAGTGACATTCAAGGCAGCAGAATTCCCTTACCTTTGAAAACAGATGTTATTCCCATCTGATCTTTATAACCAAATGCCCCTCTGATCAGTTTAAGTGATGAACAAGCAGAAGAGCAGCAATAGGAAACCGCTTTTGGAGAATAGTTTCTGATCTCTCTTTAGGTAAAACAGTTATCAATTAAGGGGAGCAATCTTTCATCTCTCTATAGGGCCAAATCCTCCAGTGAGACCACACGGCTCGCACAGTCTGTCAACAGCTGAATATTTACATTTTCGCTTTCCTCGGTCATCTTTCCATTAAGATTTTGCAGCTCTTTGCACAGACCCGCTTGGAGGAAAAGCGAGGCTCATGAAAACCATGAAATTACACTTCCAAACACACAGCTTAAAAGATATTATATTATTACAATTGGTTTTCCCCATGTCTGAAGCACAGCAAGGTTCCAAACAGTGAAGCAAGAGTGGTCTCTTGTGGAAGCACATCACACCTACAACATTAATGCTAAATGTAATACACTAGAACATAGGCGACCTGAAAAATCTTACCCCTTTCTGTATTCACTCTGATTGTATTGGCTTGTAATGGGGATAGTTTGAGAAAATAGTCACTCAACACTCCCAAACCTTTAGAGGTTCTCTCGCATGTTGCAAGGCTTTAAGGCCCAGATTTTAAAATCATTTAGGCATTGCTGGGCTCAACATTGCCTAAATCATGTTCAAAAGGGATTTAAGCACTTAGAAGCCAAAATTTCATCAACTGTCAATGGGATTTTGGCTCACAAGTGCCTAAATCCATTTGGAAAATGACATTTAAGCTCCTAAAGTAATTAGCTGTTGCAACACTGAGCACAGCAATGCCTAAATACTCCTAAAACTCTGGGCCAAACGCCTTAACCACACATGGCCTTCATTTGCTCCAATCTTCAGGAAATTGCAAGCTAGAAAACCAGCTTCTCTTTCTTATGTTTCTTCCTAAATAGCGGAAATATTAGCAGGAGCTCTATTCAAAACTCTCAGCCTTCTTACAAAGTTATACAGTTTGACAAATCAATTATTTTCAAAACACAGATTTTTTTAAAAAAGGATAAGCAAAAGAAGTGGGGGGAAACAAGTACTTCTTTTCTGGGCAACTGGGAGGTGAGCGACATATCCGAAGGGTGTCAGACCAGGGTTATAGTTCTTTTCTTCAAGCAGACAACATTTTTGGCCCTGTTAAATTCAGTTTGGAAGTGGATCTGAAGTGAGATCTAGTTGTCTGAAGAAAGAAGAGATGGTATTAGATGAGCAGGCAAAGACAAAATCCTGGACCATCTAGGGTATATTGCAAAATCCCAATGCAATGGCCTGAGGTTTGATAGACTTTATGTTCAGTAGACCAGTAACCTGGGGCCTCATCCAAAGCCCGCTGAAGCTAATGGAAAGTTCCCCATTGATTTCAGTGGGCTTTAGATCAGGTCCACAGAGCAGATAATAGAAGTAGAGAAGGCAAGTCACAGAGTGAACAAAAAGTAAAGACCAAGCCTTGCTTCAGGGCTATTCTGAATTTTATACTTCTGAGACCATGGGCAATGCCCCATACTGTTCACAACAGCCTTTTCCAATAACCTTAGCCCAAATTAAAGGACTCAAACAATCTGGGAACACAGCAACAAAGTCCAGTTTTGAAAGCTAAATTCCCAGGATGCACTGGGTTCTGCTTAGTATAACTTTGGGTAAGCGTTTTCAGGTCTTACCGGAAACAAACAAGTGAGAGTACTCACCCCAGTTATGTTCTCAACACTGCACTGGGCCTGCGATAGCACACCTCCACCCTTGGCCAAGCCACTCTCCAGCCCAACTCACTGTTGCCTCTTGGGATAGAGGGGCAGCCTGGAGTTCTTCACTCCCAGCTAGAAAACAGCAGTATAGTGTGCAGGGAGAGAAGGTCCAGACCCCTATCCTGGTCAGGAGCAACAGCTACTGGTAGTCAATCAGGAGTCTGTGGAAGCAGGGGCAGCTGCTGCTGCTCATTCTCTCCTCCCATAGTTAATGGTGCCAGGTGTCTCTACTGCTCCAGGGGCTACAACAGCTGCCTGAGATGAGGCTTTAATACCCCAGGTCAGCAACTGCACTTTCGAGTAGAACATCACTAGCTATCACAGAAGGAAGGTGACAGGGCAAGGTAGCTGCTGCACTGGAGTGGTACCAGTAGGGCATATGGTGTGTATCAGCCCCATTTGAGCCCTGATTTTTCCAGAATTCAGCCTCAAAGCAGCTGTAGTCTGTCAAGCTACTTAGGACCCCATGGCATTTCCCCCTCCCTCCCCAACCATCATAAAACAAATTACAATTATTTAGGTCCCTTCTTAAGGGGAAACACCTTGACTGGTTTAATAGGGCTTTTTAAGTTGATTATGTTTGTACGAGCAAGTGACTTGCTGTAGGGTGGATATAGCAAATAAGAAAAGCTACATCAAAGAAATGTTTTGTCTTCAGGTCTGAATGCTACAAAAGGACATGGTTAGTCATAGCTCTTGCAGAAGCAAGTTCCATGGTGTAGATCTAGCATCTGGGAAAATCCTGTCACCTGCGCTCACAAGATTCCTGTTGTCAAAAGAGTTTCATGGCTCCAGTGGAAGGTCAGGGCTGTGAAATGTTATGGTGTTCTTTCCAGTAAACTTGACGAATCCCATAGAGGCTTTGAATATCGGACAGACCTGGAACTGGACTCTTCAGTAGGGAGAAAGCACAGAGACCAGACTGTGGGCAGGGAGAATTGCAAACAGTAGCCTGACTTGCTAAGCGCATGGGCTGCTGGAGCTTTTTCAGGTTGCACGGTTTTAGGCCTAGATGAGCTGTGATGAAAAGAGCCTGAATGTCACAAATACAGTGGTCACCATGACCAGCTCTGTCTCTAGTGGGATAGGATGCAGTCTTCTGGACAGGTAGGAGGGAGAAAAATCAGCATCACTACAGAAACCCCACCCACTTGCATTCATCCTCTTCCTTCCCGGCGATCGCAGTTGGGAGCTATCCCGTATCTTCAGTAATAGCCTGCTGCAGGTAGCGGAGAAGTGAGGAAATAGCTTGCTGAGCAGGGGAAGAAAGATGCACTCATTAAAGGGCCTACAACTAATAACATAGGAACGGCCATACTGGATCAGAGCAAAGGTCCATCTAGCCCAGTAGCCAGTTTTCAGACAGTGGTCAATGCCAGGTGCCCCAGAGGAAATGAACAGAACAGGTAATCAAGCAATCCATCCCATCACCCATTTCTAGATTCTGGCAAACAGAGGCTGGAGACACCATCCCTGCCCATCCTGGCTAACAGCCACTAATGGACCTATCCTCCATGAACTTATCTAGTTTTTTTTAACCCTGTTATAGTCTTGGCCTTCACAACATCCTCTGGCAAGGAGTTCCGCAGGTTGACTGTACAGTGTGTGAAATACTTCCTTGTTTGTTTGTTTTAAACCTGCTGCCTATTAAACTATTAATGAGAGCAACAGCCCTGTATGACATAGAAGGGCTCCTCTGCCAACACACCCTCCTACAGTTTTGCATTGGGACCCAACCATAGCAACTGATAGAAAAGTGGGGGAGGTGGAGTGTGGGGGAGGAGGACCACACCAAAGCCGTGGAATCAAAGTATAGCCCAGCAAAGAAAGGCAAGCAGGGACATGCAGAAAAGGCTGCCTTTTCCCACAGGCAAATGGAAGTTACAAGATCTGGTTTAAGCCATTCCTTTTCTCCAGAAAAACTCAGGTCTCAATGCACTCAGCATGCTGAGAAAGCAAGTATGACAGCAGGCTTGGCCGTGGGAGGGCAGAACACTGGCCAGGGATTACATAGTTGCAGTTTCATGGCAGACTAATGGGACTTGATCTGTGGTTAAGTTTACCATATGAAACAATTCCTTAAACATACTTCTCCCCCACCCCCAACATGAATCCCATATGGGACAGGAAGAATATGCTCATTATTGGCATGTTTATACCTGAGAGGCTACAGCTGATAACACTAGTGCAGACACCTGGCAAGCTAAGGGAAAACTCTTCACTATATAGGAAAAAAATATTTTTTCCTAAATTTTCCTTCTATACTGTGTGAGAACTTTCACAAGCTTTTCATTTCCCCAAACACTGTTGGCAGCAGAAATAGGCGTTCTGTGCTTCCTTTTGTTCATATTATCTAAGAGGGTGCTAATGCTGTCACAGGAGACTGTAACAAGACTTACAGCTCTCCCCGTACAGGAGCTTTTAGTAGATTTCTTTTGATTTTACCTGTATCACAGATCCACAGGATCGGTGCTATGCCCCTAGCTTTCAAAGTCGCTAGGAAGAACCCCTTCAGTGTGCCAAACCCCAGCCAAAGGTGTGTTAGACTCTTCCTTCACTGGGTAAAGAAAGTAGCCTCATCGCCTCCTTGGACTGAACCTCTGGGGCTCCAGCACTCCTGCTAGCACACAGCCTAGCAAGTCCTTCGGTTAGCACAGAGAAATGAGGGTTAAAGTATAGCCCAAGTCCCTCCTGCAAACAACTCTTCCTCGCTCCCCAACCTCACATCTTCCCAGTTGTTTGTCCTCTGACACCTAGCAACCAATGCCCAGTGTTCTGGTGACTGGATTTGCCATGGTCTTCTCAGATTCTCCACTGGAAAAAGACTGGCTGAGACCTACCTCATATCAATGACCCATACAAGCTCAGACAGCTAGTAAACATTCACATCTATGTCTCTTAGCCTGTGCGGAGAGTAAACTGTCCTTTACCTAATGCCCTGCCTGCCCACTGGGTAGCCTTACGAACTATAGGGGAAACTGAGGCTTAACAAAAATATTACAGAAAACTCCCACTTCATAACCTAGTCCAGCCTTCTCAGCCAACAACTAAGACAGACTTTAGGAAGGTGTACCGGGGTGGGTGGAGGGGGAATGTGCAGACTACATAGTCCATGAAAGAAATGAAGATGTGTAATCTACAAACTGCACCATGGGACTCCCAAAGTTACACTGTTAAAACCTCTTACATCCCCCTTCCCTCTTCAAAAGGAAAAGAAAAAAAAACCAGAAAAGTCAAAGATAGCCTTTTAATACAAATTTGTAAAACCTTACTTTAAGCAATTTTGACAAAATTTCTTAGGACATTTATAAAAGAACATTTGGTCCTTTTACAAGTCTTTCCCCTCCCCCAGTTAAATACATTTTACAACAATTAAATATACATACAATGCAATTTTAATTAGAAAAATTATATTGCACATTACACTGAGACGTACAACATTACAAGTATCAGCAAGTCATCCCAGCAGTATTTTCAACTTGGCTCTAATACTTAATTAAAAATAGATTTTCACACTAGTGCCCTAAACATAAGACGTGGCCTTTGTTTTGCAATGTTTTATTTCAAAAATACTTTTAAGAAGGGGGGTGCAGGGAGAAGGAAAAATTGGATCATTTGAGGAGATTGTGTCTTTCACCTTCAGGTCACCAGATTAAATCCAGTACCATAGTAACCCAAGTTTATTACTATGGGAAGATGGCTATTAGGTGATTATGAAAAGCAAATTGGTGATGTCAGCCCTGTTTCTAGCAGACAGGTGACTACATCCCATTTGGCGTCACGGCTAGTGATCTGCACTGAAGCACTGAAAAGTCATGGAGAGTCAACTCTTCTCCATACTAGATGTAATGTATTCATCTAATAAAAGGCTGAGGCACACCAGCTAAACAGAACAGAGATGCCTGCACTGCCTCTGCCCATACTGTACCAATTCCGCAATTAAAGAATGTCAGTCTAATTTTGGCAATCCACATAAAAATGAAAAGTGTAATCCTAAAATTAAAAACTTGAGAAAAATAAAAATTGTACAGCCTGGTTAAACAAACTGTTCCTTTGAGAATTACCCACATTTAACATATACTTTTACTTAACCCCCAACTGGAACTTGCATTTCAGCTCAATTTTTCAGAAGGCACAAACACTACTGTAAGTAGTAGGGCATATAATGCGTGTTCAAAGGGCTTAACTGAGGATCGGGGAGGTTTTGCTGTCAGCAGAAGTAGTCACCATTGGCATGAACTAATTGCTTACAATAAATTGTAAGCTGCAAGTTTTGGAGGCCCTATGTAGGTTTCTTTTCACATTACTAACTTTAATAAAGTTTCTCACTTCAAATCACCGGCTAGTAAGAGGTCTGGCCCAGGTAGCAGCATTTTGGAATGCCTGGATATTTTTGCTTTATGCCTTCCCCAGCAGACAGAACAGGCTTCTTCCATATACCCTTTGCACTTAAATTAGCAATTGAGGCTCATTGTATCACCCGCATTCCCCTAATACATCTTTGGATCACAACACCTTGGAAGTATGTTTTGCTTTAAAATAGGCACTGAAGTGACTATGAAATATTCTAATAGTTTTGAAACCCATAATTAAGAAAAAATACTATATAGCTCAAGATGCATCTAACTTCAAAAAGGCACCAGACCCTCATACACATGTTTTGGGAACTTTACAGCTGCTACCTGTCATAAGTCGCCCTCTCCTCCCCCATTCTCAAAAGTTACCAGGTAAAAATAGGAAGACAAGATTTTGTTTCCTGAATACATGATAAATCTGTTAGCCAGAACAGAAAAGTCTAGTTGGAGGTCCCTGAGATGCATCTGTATACCAAGTTAAGCATGCGCCTCATATACATGGACTTCATCACGTTTGTTAGAAATGTTTTATGAAAGCAACATATGGCTTATGAATAACTTGATTTCTGTCATAAGACTAAGATGATCTGTATATACACACACTAAGTTTGGCTCTGTTACTTTGAAATTCCTATTGAAGTTTTAGCTCTATAAGTAAGAAACAATGTGGTAGCTGAATACACTAACTGCAGCCTAAAAGAGATTTTAAAATATAGATTTAACTGATGAGAAGCACTAAAAATAGTAACCCTTAAAATACGTTGTGTTTCAGTCTCAGTTGAAGGGATTTTTTTTCCTCCTTCATGACAAACTGTCCCAAATTCACTTGCTTTCTTCCCAAGTATTCACACAGTCATCCTCAAGCATGCCTGAGCTGCACTTGGTGCAGCTGAGGGGCAGGTGGCAACCAGCCAGTTTTCCACCCTCCCCTCCCCCCCACCGCGGCTCATCACGGAGGCACAAAAGGGACTTTCACAGGGGAAGATTGAGTTACTAGCCACTATGGGCCTGACCTGTGAAATGCTGGTGTACTTCCTGAAAGTTGATGAACGCACTCCACTGCTACCGTTTTCGATAGAGGGATCTCAGCATGCTGTAGGTTCTGTATGAATTCCTCAACCATGGCAACACCCATCAGCATGTACAGTACAATATTGGACTGAATTCACAGAAAAAAAAAAAGATATAAAGAATCCAACGTTCTTTGGGATATGCCTAATAGGCAACATCCTTCCAGTATTTAAAATACCAACTTCAGTTTCTTTGGGACTCAACATTGTATGACCAAGGCACTCCAAAAGTAACTGACTCCATTTAACACAAATATACTCTCAAAGAAAAGCTCAGTTTTTTTCATGAGGGAAAGTAAGCTTAAGGCACTAACCCCAAAAGCACTACGAACAATATAATTACTTTGTTTTCATATTGTCAGATAATTGTATACTTCTTCAGGATCTCTTTACAAAAGGCATTAGAGATTAGGTACATGACAGAAATAATCTAAAGAATATTTTGAACATCTGTTCAGCTAAGCAACACAAGGTGAGCAGCTCAGAGAGTTCAGAGTGGCTTGTGCATTTCCCCTACAAAGGCACCTTGTTCTTAAATTATTGGTTTCTATAGCTAGTATGCTTTTGTGAATGTGCAATTCATGTTAAGAACACTGCTTTAAACATCTCATGCCTGTACTGAGAACTTTTCTTTTATGACTAGGAGTTGCCTCTCAAAGCTGTTATTCTAAACACAACCCTGTTTCAACCAAAATCCACTACAAATATTTCTACCTGAGGAATAGCATTGTTATTGCTAGTTAGAACAATCCAAATGATTAAATTTGGTGATAAAATTGCACATTCCCTTTCCTTGCCATCAAAACGCCAAAACATTTTCAACTTCGATACTAAACTTTTTCCAAAGGAACATCATTTACAATACAGCTACAAAAAGGTAGCAAAATTATTTTCATGGCACATGCCAATTGCTTTTTTAAATTAAAAAAAAATTGTACTCCCAGATTATCCAGACTTCATCTGCAATACAAGGTTTGCTGTATGAACTTTTATCAGGACAGAACTCTGTTCAAATTGTATTTAGAGTTCCCATTGCTTTACTACATTTCATTTTGAAGACTATTAAACTCTATCAAGATCTCCCTCTCAGTTTATAGTTAAATCCTTAAGAAACATAGTGGCTATTTAAGTGACTAAGTATATGTAGGGACGCAACACAGGTGTACAGTTGTAGATATTTGTATCAGAATCAGAGTCCACTTTCCTCCTTGCATATTATGAAGCATTACTCTGAAGAAAAAATTCAGATCAAACCCACCATCTGATCAATCTGTCTCATGTAAATACTCTTCAGCGGCAACAAGTATCTTCTCTCATCAGGAACCCTATTGCACTGTGAACAAAGCAACAAACAAAATTCAAAACTCTGTATAATCAATCATGTACATTCTCTGTACTGCAGTGTTACAATCTCAGGCACTGATCCTGCAAACACGACCAAGTGTAGAGCTTAGCACCATATGCAATGGTCTCACTGTCCAACAGGATTACTCGTGGCAGTAAGTACTGCTGGGCCTGGTAGTGTTTGGGTCCTCACTCTCCCGCCCTTCCGAACCCTGATTAGTACCCCGCACATTCGGTCTTAGGCAAACTTCACAACAAGTCGTGTTCTCTTGGTTTGTGTTTGGAGTTTTTCACATGTTGCAGTATGGAGGAGCACAGGCCACTTGCAAGTTTAAACTAGAGCAAGTTACAGAGAATCCACCATTTAAAGTCTTTAAATCGTGACTGGAGGACTTCAGTAACTCAGTCAGAGATTAGGGGTCTATTACAGGAGTGGGTGGGTGAGGTTCTGTGGCCTGCAATGTGCAGGAGGTCAGACTAGACGATCAGGATGGTCCCTTCTGGCTTTAAAGTCTGAGTCTGAGCTGGTAGTTGGGCAATGTACAGAGCTGACCTCTAGGAATGAATGGAGGACACCAATTTACTCTGTGCACATCCCCCAACAATCAGGTGACAATTATTTTCAATTACTATGAAAGAGGACAGTCGGAGCAAGGGACCTAGGATCTGACAGGTTGTGCCATTACCTGTATTCCAAGCCATCCAGACCCATTCAGATACGCATTCTCTCTAATTTTCAAAAGTCTTGAGATGTTCAGTATTTTTAAAATATCTGAATACAAGTTTCCTGCACAAAGTTCATTAGTCACCACTTCGAAGTTGCTTTCTTCTCCCCCATCTGTCAAGGTGTAATATTCCACCACCCCTTTCTCCAACCACACAGCCAGAGACACTTTATATACTGCTTACGTTAGAACTGGAGTTCATGGCTTTTAATTCGTTAGGCTTTAGTTTTTCGGCATTCCTTTCCTCTTCTTCAGGGAAGGTATCTTGCCATAGCGAGTCACGAAAACGTTTATCCACAGACACAATGTGCCCCTCAGTAGTAAACATATATTTATTTCCAGATTTGTGCACTGGATTCTCTTCATCAAACAACTAAACAAGAGGCAAGGGAAAGAGAAAGCATGACTCTATCCATCTAATGAAACTCATGTTTGTTACCAGAACATTCATCAAATGCATGCTCACTAATTCAACATGACACCAAACAAGTCAGTACACCAAACAATCTTGTCACATTTGTTGAGATTGGAGGCACACATTTCCATTAGAGTAAAAGGAAACTATAATTTTAGGGTGGGGGTTGTTTGTAATTCTAAAAGCAGAGTGCAAACGGTGGTCGTTAGAAGATGACTACTCAGTACGAGAGCTGAATACTCTAAGCACTCATTTTGCACTAATTTAAGTGCTTACATGAAGTGTACAGACAAAAGATATTTTTCTGAGGAATTCAAAAATTTATAACATGAATCATTTTGGCAGCCAGCCTTTCCCTCCCCCCCCCAGCACTGTGCAATCTATGTCACTGGACATTCTTAAGAACAGGTTAGGCAAGCACCTGTCAGGGATGGTCTAGGACAGTGGTCTCCAACCTTTTTATGACCAAGATCATTTACTGAATTTAAGGCAACCCAGGATCTACTCCATGCCCCCCACACACACTCCCAAAGCCGCCCCCCACTCACTCCATCCCCCTCCCCGCACCCTCACTCACTTTCACCATGCTGGGGTAGGAGGTTGGGGTTTAGGAGAGGGTGCGGGCTCTGGGTTAGGGCCCCAAGGGGGGAGGGGGGGGAGGCGCGGCTCTGGGCTGAGCCTGGAGCAGGGTGTTGGGATGCAAGAGGGGGTGAGTGGTGCAAGTTCTAGGAGGAAGTCTGGGTGCAGGAGGGAGCTCTGGACTGGGGCAGTGTGTTGGGGTGCAGGAGGGGTTATGGGGTGCAGGCTCCAGGAGGGGGCTCAGAGTGGGGTTTGGGATGCTGGCTCTGGGCGGGGGAGCAGGGTTGGGGTGTGGCCTCCTGCTGGTCAGCACTCACTTCCAGCAGCTTCCGGTCGATGGCGGGTGCAGCGAGGCTAAAGCAGGCTCCCTGCCTATCCTGGCCCCACACCGCCCTGGGAGCAGTGTGGGGGGTAAGTGGCTCCACACGCTGCCCCTCTCTGGAAGTACCACCCCCGCAGCTCTCCCGGCCGCCTCCCACCCCTGGGGCCACGCTGGTCACTTCTGGGAGCAGCATAGGGCCAGGGTAGGGAGCCTGCCTTAGCGGCAGCCACACTGCACTGCCAGAGATCACGACCAACTGGGAAATCTTCTAGGATCAACCAGTTGATCACAATCGACCGCTTGGTGACCACTGGTCCAGGAATACTTAAATCCTGCCTCAACAAGGGATGGAGGAGGGGGGATGGGTTTCATGACCTCTTAAGTGCCCTTCCAGCCCTGCATTTCTACGATTATTATTGTTGCTTGCCTGCAGTCCCTACAAGAAAGCTTCTTCCTTGTAATATAAAGTTCCCGAGCGTTTTGGTGATTGTGATAGACATAAATACATACCAGATACAAATATTTACATGTTTCACTGAGAAAGAAGCTCTCCATCCGGTCCTCTTTTGACTTCTCTATGACATGATGCAATGTAGCATAGCCACATCTAAAATTAAATTTAGTTTGGATTTATTTCCACCCTATTTGACATTTAAGAACAAAACACATTCCTAACTTCATTCAGACCAAATGCCAAACATGGGTTGAAGTTAAAGTTAAAATTAAAGTAAGATGAGACATCTCACACTTTAAAAAGATAGAGGTTTATACCACTACTGTTATTTGTGAACTAAGCCACACATTTTGTTATAGAGTACTACCCTAAAACAAATGTATTGGGATAACCAGTGCAATATAATAGATTTATAGCAAGAATCCAGATTGGTCAGAGAATGACCATACAGAGTCCTGATCTATGCCTTCACAGTTTAACAACTTCTCTGGGAAACTGAGGAGGGCTGCCAACAGTCTCTTGGTCTTCCTTATAGCCACAACTTGAGGTATCATTAGGAATACATAAAGGCAGTTGTCATCCAGCCTAGTACTCTAGCTGCAGTTATATTTCACAAGTCTTGAACAAATATTTGGTTGTTGGATGACTGTTGAAAAGTAATAAAAACAAATTCTGTGCCTTAAAATGTGCAAATGAAAGATAATCTAGGGTCATTTTGCAACACAGAGAAGCTACATTTCAGAGTGTTTTATTTGGAATCACTGTATTTATTTTAGCAGATATGGTTTTAGACCTATTACCTCAAGTTTCCTGTATGAGTCCTGCAATAACATTAGTAAAATAGGTACCAAGCCCATACTCGAACATCAATGGCACCATTTAAGAGTAACTTTTGTTTTGATAAGGAGGTAGTCTCAAACCAAAATGTCAGATCAGAGAACCCCTAAATTTTGATTAAGTCCAAACTTAAACTAGAGATTGGTCTGAGGTTAGGAATATTCCTCTTAAGAGAACTTAAGCAAGTCAGTTTTCTCCCTTTTGCCAAAAACTGACCCAATTCTCTGGAAAAATAGTATCAAGACAAAAAGACATTACTGAAAGGATCTTTTGTTTAAAAAAATAAATACATTTAGAAAACATTCAAAAAAGCACTCTGAATATTCCTTCCCAGTTGAAGATGCAGATTTCTACCTGAAGACAAGCCAGTTACATCACATGTATATGCTGACTCAGATAAAAAACCTCCAGAATTTATTATTAAATGTAACTTTTAAGTACTTTGTCATCTTTCTGAAAAAAATATTTATCACCTCTTTACATTTTCAGATCATTTAAAGTCTTTAACAAACAAATACACATTGACAGTAGACAGAAGGATAAGGACTTTGAAAACTGACTTGACTTTTGTATATTTTTCCAGACTCTGAAGAATATCCATGCCTACATGAAGGTAAAAAGGATTCTTTGTGGCCTGGGTAGAGAAAGAAAAGAAAGAAAAAAAAAAGTCAGGAATTCAAAATATTGTCAAGCTGGTATTTATTATGGTGGGGGTTTATTGGAGCACATTCTCAAGATAGCCATTTTTAGACAGACTATTCTGTGCCCCCACTGTTTCCTGGGGCTTTTCATAACTTGCCCCAGTGGAAAGGTCCTGTTGAGCCTGCCCTCTGGAAGAGAACAGATGCAGGAATCTTTGTTGGTTTTCTGGCAGAGAGAAGCTGATGGTTTAAAAAAAGTATTATTGCTGCCTTTGGACTAAATCAAACTGTGCCAGGGTGAACCTGAGAGAGAGGTGGTTACATGCCTTTGCACAGATCCTGTTTCCACTGTAACAGCTGCCACACCAAGTTTAAATATTAATTCTGCCATATAAGTATTTGTTCAAGGACCTGCTACGTATGACATCTGAAAGAAGGCATTTTGAGTGTGTTAGAGACGACTTATAGTATAGCGTCTGTTCAAAGCAAGCAGCACATACTGTTTTACATGTCTAAAACACAGTTCGCTAGGGAGACTTTCTATATAAAATATTTTTGATGGACTGGCATGAGGTTTGCTGCCTAACCATAACCAAGTACATAATAGAAAAAGCAGAGGTGCATTCTGAAACCACAACACTTATATAGGCCATATTCTTAAAGAATGAGAAGTACCTGGTAAAGAAGATAGGTAGATTCCACCAACTCTGGCCTCAGTGGATAGAAGAGGACATCTGGTGCCTGTAATTGCCAGTTGTACCTCTCTGGAAGAGCTCCATACCGTTTCCATATGGCATAGTAGAAGGCATGGAGACAAATAGCATCTTCCACATCTCCTATTAAAACCTAGAAATAATTAACAGCTATAAACATGTGCATGCAAGAAACACTATGCTAACACAACGCAGACACAGTAATTCACTTTTCATCCCACATATTGCATTGGATGCCCAGATGTAACATACGCCTCAAGAGGGAAGAGGCCCGAATAAAAGCAGAATCATACTGTTAGTTCATTCACACCAGAAACATTGGCATGAGGGAGCTTATATCAACACATCACAGATCCCTAAATGGTAAGATTAGCATCAGAATTAATTCTTGAAAACTGGGGACTAGTTTAAGTCTAGTGAAGTGCAGGCCAAGTTTCTCAGCACCGCTTTGCTGAGTTCAGTCTTAGGTTCAGTCTTAGTCAGAGTTACCCCGCTATCTAGTCTTGGCCCTCTCTTTTGCAGACAGTCAGCCATGACAAACTGGTTGCTGGGTTTGCAGGGGACTCCAGGATATGGTCGGACCAAAGGCGTCAACTCCGTGGGTGCTCCAGTCCTGGAGCACCCATGGAAAAAAAATGAGTGGGTGTTTAGCACCCACTGGCAGTGAGCTCCCCACTATCTCGCCAGTGCCTCCTGCCCACCGGTGGCCCCAATGATCAGCCCCAATTATCAACCCCTCCTCCTTCCGCCCGCCGTAGATCAGCTGTTTTGCGGCATGCAGGAGGAGTGGGGGGCGGGACAGGGGCTGAGCGGGGGTTGAGCACCCCTAGGGAAAGGAAGAAACTGGCACCTGTGGTTCAGACTCTCACTTGTGGCCAGAACTAACATTAGAACGAACATCTCTAATAAAAAGAAGAACAGGAGTACTTGTGGCACCTTAGAGACTAACAGATTTATTAGAGCATAAGCTTTCGTGGGCTGTAGTCCACGAAAGCTTTTGCTCTAATAAATCTGTTAGTCTCTAAGGTGCCACAAGTACTCCTGTTCTTTTTGCGGATACAGACTAACACGGCTGCTACTCTGAAACCTGTCATCTCTAATAAACCAACCCACCCTACTACCTAGTCTCCAAAAGACTGAAAAATGAGATTACCTGTAGCCCAGGAAAAAAGGCTTGCAGAGAATCAATCCAGGTGTTCATCAGCTGTCCACTGAACATATTTACGTTAACATAAAGAGGAGGGTCTCCTTCACCTTCATTACAGGCTTCCCGTCTGCAAAGCAACCATAACACATGAACGTTTCGTTTTCAGGAGAGCACAAGGCATTTTAATGCTAAATTCTTACAACATTGCCATAACTTACAACTATCACAGAAACTGTAAATTCTACAGATGTGGGGATACTATATTTTTTTGAGCCTATGTTATAATAAGTCATTAGGAAAACAGGGTTAATTCCATATAATATTCATTATTTATATAAATTCAGAGCCTAATCCTACTCTCACAAACATCAACGGGAGTCTTACCACTGACACAAGAAGGGTAAGATTGGGCCCTAAACAAGCATGTATAGTACTGTTTCTCTCTCTCGCACGCACCCACACACCCTTCCCTCCCTCTGGGATGGTCTGTCTTTTTTTACTACTGTCCCAAGTAATAAACACTGGTTTAAATGTACAGTGATTTAACATTTCTCTTCTCTCCCCCATCAACTGATCTATGTAGGAGTACTATTGGTGCAAATTTCAAACAACAGTGGTCAGATAATTCCATCAAGGAAAAATTGTTTGAGAGCACAGCTTCTCCAAAGAGAGCAGCTGATACTATACAACTTATCACCCAGCACTGGAGTGTTTGTAAGTTTAAGAAAATCATAGCTGTGGGAAACATACCCTCTTCTTAAGTAGTTCTGAATACTTCGATATGCATCATTGAACATCTCTAGGTCTTCCTTTTTTCCAAAAAGGATGTAAGACTTCAACAGATACTCATAGAATGAATCCAAACCCGCTCCTAAGCCACTTTGCTTTCCAACCCAATGGCCAGTTTGAATATTCACGACATTTCCTTCAGGGATAGACAGACAGAAAGAAAGATTTAGGTCTAAAACATTTCCTGGTGCATATTTTAGTTGAAGCACAGGTGACAACTCATTTTTAAAGTTCCAATTCTTGATCTGCACATATTTGAGTTACAAAATAACTATAAGGAAAAAGCATTGTCAAAAAGTTAATGCTTGTTTGCTCAAGGAACGAATTAAGCTTAGTACTCTCATGCAGTTATTTAAAGACTAACGGTCCTATCCTGCAGCCCTTACTCACATGCTATTTTAATTTATGTTAATGGAGCCTACATATGTAGGAACTTCAAGTTTGTGCCATACTCAGAAATTGATTTCACAATTGTTGTTTTTTGGAAAAATCCAACCATCAGGGGTTTGTGTCCTGGATCTCTATGCTGCTTTCCCTGTACATCCACAGAACATCACAGACAGATAACAAGTGTACATATGTAGAGAGCCCACAATATCAAAGTCAGATAGAAGATAAGTGGTGCCCTTTATATACTGGAGAATGTGTGAAGCACTACTGTGCAGGAAGTCGGGAATCTAAAAATAGAAGGACGGGAGACAAGACTGTTAATACATCCTGTTCTGACTGAAGTGACTAAGACATCTGCAAAGCACATGGGAGCATTGACTACCTAATAGTCCAGTGTCGTTGCTCCTAAGACTCCACAGTGCTTTAACAGCTCGCCGTGCCACCCATTCAAACGTGGAATCTCCAAGCAGCCGGCTAAGAATGCCAAACTCCACCAACAAAGAGCCAGCGCCTGCAGTACAGGTCTCATTATTGCTGTCAGGAGGGACTCCAGTCTTTAGATTCACCTGTGAAACAGATACAGGAGCTTCAGTTGCTCAACATGTCAAGCAACGAGTGCTACAATATTCTAAGTTCCACTCTTAGCCGTATTATAGATGCCAGGCTTTTTAATGGAGTGCGCATTAGTTACATATAGTGAGAAGAGATTAACTTCCCACCAATTGGAGCCAGAGCTGAATGTATTGCAATCGGAGTTCAAACTTCGGTCCCTGAAATTAGATGTCTAAGTAGGATTTATATGCCTAAGTAAACAGCCCCTGATTTTCAGAAGTGCTAAGCATACAATTACTAAACTGCAAGTGCTCAGCACCTATGAAATTCAGGTGCTTAATTTTCTGCATTGAGGTCTGTACATTGTGAATTACAGCTTTACTCTTCTGTGCACCTCAACTTGTTCCCTCGTTCCTGGGAATGAAAGGACACTGGCAATCTCTTTATACTACATATAAAATATATTGTTATGTCTACGTCCACACTACATACAGTGGATGCAAACATAACAGCTCAAAAAGTAATTACAATACTCCTTTAAAATTCACTTGGTTGTTGTGAAGAAGAGAAATACATCCCAATAAAGAAGACTGAGGTAGGACGCCACATTTCATCTGCAGAATAGGTGATCCATTCTGAAACTGCAACATTGTAGCTAGAAACAATTACCTAAATGATGAGCTAATCTTCTGCTATAAGATGCTATGCATCTTTCATAGGGGGAAAAAAAAAAATCTTTCTGCAGAATCCACATTTAAGTCCATTACTACTTTATGGCAGAGATAATGTTCTCATTCTCAACAGTGTTTAGTGGGAATCTCATAATTCTGCACATTTAAAGAAATATTCTGCCTTCACACTCGAATAAGGAATCTCAATGGCAGAGATAACTTAGATCTTCAGCAGCTGCAAGAGGCCCTCACCAATGGCGTACAGTTTTATCTGCACAAGAGAGCCAAGAAATAAATGGCCATCAAGACAGGATTGCCATCTCTGCCCTATAAGAATTATTTCCCATTAGTTAGAGGGCACTATGGGGTAAGCCTGGACTCCTGCTACCCACCATACTGCATTCATTCTGCAAAGCAGTCAGTGCAGCACTGTTCACACGCACTAAATTCCAGGCCTTGAAAAATTTACTTGATACCTGTGAGCCCAAGGATAAAGCTTAATAGCCAGAATGAAAGACAACTGACCTGCCATATGCGTGCACACACTCTAATTGTAAAGAAACAACCGTTTTTATTCAGTAATATTAATTTAATGATGCGTGAACATAAGTTAACTGGCAATAACCCCCACAAACCTCTTGCTTATGTCCGACTCATTAAACCTTTCTTGTCTTCAGGTCACCTTTTCTTACAGGTCCATCACAAGATAAATTGACCTGTGCGATCTTCAGTTCCTACCCCCACGCCCTCATTTCCTGGCTGCCATGATGGTGGTGGAGACTCAAGGGGTATCTCCTCTACTCTTCTCCTCTCCTCTCCCAGCCTTCACTGGAGTGCTTCCCCTGGGGCAGCTCTTGAACAGAACTATATGGATGCATTGGACTTTCTCCAAGAGCAACCCATCCGAGTGAAATGGTCCCAAATCCTTGTCAGTTTCATTACTGCCCACAATATTCTGAACAGCAAAAACTAACAAGACACTTGTTAGACAGGCTCTCCAGTGAAATTGAAAACGGACAATAGACCTGGTTGGAAAAAGTGTAATAAGAATTCTTCCCTTGCTCCAGGATTTTAAGAATGTCAATATTCAGAAAGTTTTGAACCGCTATATAGTTGGCCAAAACATGGGAGGAAGGTTTTCGCACACACACAAAAAAAAAAAAAAAAAAAAAAAAAAAAAAAATCAGCGTTTTTCCTGTTCCTTCCTTAGCCTCCACCCCAGTTTCAAACAGATGAACCTGGCAAAGAAGTCAATTTTCAGACTCAGGAAAAAGAGACTGCATCGATTTACTATTCAACATTGGAATGTTTCTTTTGCAACACTAAAGACTAGAAACATTTTAAGCAAAAGCTTGGATTCTGCAGACGTTGATGGCTTTCAACTTGCCATAGGTGAGTAGATTTTTCTAACTCAGCAAAGTTCATTTAAGTCATATATATAAAAAAGTAAATGTTAGTGGTAAGCCAGCTGCCATGCATTACCTCTCATTTTAGAGTGCTGATATAATACATAATAATTTACACTAGTGTCCATGCTTCTATTCTGGATGTGCACTATTTTGGTATTAATTCACTGATGCTACTGAAGTAACTCTACAGACATGCCTCCCTGCATAGTAACAGTTAATTTTAGTTGGAACCTTCTAAATTAAGATATTTAATGTATGCAGTACTTTAAAGTCAACACACAGCACCGTGAGTAATGACAAAGAGTTAGAAATAAGTCCGTACAGTTTGGCTAGAGTAAAGGAGAATATAACTACCTACTCTACATTCTCTGAACAAAAAAGTTTAGGCATATCAGAGAAGTTAAGTTTTTAATCTTTAGCCTGGCATCTACAGAGTGGAAAAGTGGGCTCTAAACAAGTCTGCATAGTACTGGAAAATACAGTAAGTCACATTTGATGCCCACAGCTGTACCTTTTAGATAAAAGAAAGATTTCACTACTTTGCATTTCCTTACAAAGACAAGCATAAGGAAGTTACCTCCGTATATCAATACAGATTGTATCACACCTACCCGAGGATAGGGAATTCCAGTTTTGGTGTTCTCAAAGGCAGGTAGCAGCCTCACTGCCAGGTCACGAGCCATATGTAAGAGTTCATCATCATAATCTTTAATGGTCATGTCACCAAAGGGTTGCTTGGTATCTGTAATTATTATGTGGGCAGAAAGCAGACTTCCCAAAACCCTATTGGAAGAGAGATTGCAGAACCTTAAAAAAAAATCCACAGAATTTGCAACATGAACTCTAATATCCTGCCTCTTGCAGTGTGGCCAATACCTAATGCTACAAAAGAACACTGAGCAAACTTGGTAAAACTCCATCAGTCTGAAGGTTAGGTCCTATCATAAACTGAAATTCAATAAGACAGCTAAGACTGGATGCAGTTATCGCAACATCTCCATTCATAATATGCAAATTTTCTCTTTAGTTTTACTATACGAACAGATTTAGTTAAACTGTGAGAGCACTTATAAGAATCTTGGCACTCAGTGCCTTTTAATAAGCCTCAAAAATGAGCCAGTCAGGCAGTGAAGGACTATTACATACATTGAAAAAGAGGAGTGATTCAGAGAGGACATAACCCACTGCAAAGCTGTAATGAGTTGGGGGAAGAAGGTGGCATCCTTTCTCTCTCACACACATACACACAACCCACCCTTGCTCCCCTCATTCCTGCACCATTAAAGTCAAAGTATACAGTGCAGAAGGCAAAATGAATAACTTCAGTCCTGGGCTGCAGAGACTCATTTGGGATTCACAGACCAAGCACAATGAATGGAGAGCTTGCACCCTTGGAAAGAGCCCTATAACTCCCTCCCTCAGGATTTGATTAGGTAGGGACTTTTGCTCTTATTAGTACAGCTCCACCTTGATACAGTGTCAACATCTGCAAGATCAAACGAAACAGGGCTATGAACCACATCAAAAAATTTTTAAAAAACTTTTTAAAAGCAGGTTAGAGAGCAGAATGTGTCTTCCCACAATGTTAATTAACTCGAGATAAGACACAATAAAATGAGATTGTAACGGAACAATAAATGAGGACAAAAATATCCAAATTTAACCCATATGAGACCTTTCCTGAAATACCAGTTATACACAAAATCAGAATAAAAATGGATTTTGGTAAGATAGTCAATATCAATGCGTTGGTCCCAACTAGGCTAAATAAAGTGATATTTAGGACATCCTGCACAGCACACACTCTTCAAATGTCTGGGAGAAGAAAAGAAAGGAGAGAGGGGAGAGGAATTCTAAGATTGGGAAATTATTTTTCTTTTCATTTGCATGGTTTGCAGATTATAGATTGCAGTGAACGGCACTGCTGAACTTCAGTTATACTGGAGCGTTACTTTGATGTGGGGATTTCAGTTATGCAAAGCCTGTCTACAATATATTGACAGGAGCCCCTTTTTAGTGAGCACAACAACATATTTTATATCAATACCCTGAATAAACTCTCCAAAAAAAAGTGTGCGGCTGTCCAAATATTGTCTTGCAGTTCGAAATGACTGAGCAAGCAGCATTAAGAATTATTCAATCCGAAGAAAATTTAAAAGAAAGACTACCTTAAAAATGATCTCCACAGCACACTTGCCTTTTGTTTTAACCTTGACTCTTAACAAAAAGAAACAATAGTGGCACTTGAGAGATAGTTAACTGAGTACACCTTCTAGTCACTCAGACTAACGATACCTAGTGAACAATTAGGAAGCAATGAAGTTTTTTAGACCAGTAAGTTTCTTTTTGAGCAAAGAAACCTCTCTGAATCATTCCCACACACGTAAAACCTCAGTTATTTAGTCAGATATTTATGACCACATACCTGATTGTTGCCTCAAAGACTTGGACTGTAGAATCTTTGTCGAATGAGACTGTGTCAATCACTAACTTCACCGCTTTCTGGAACTCTGAAGAATTTCCCATTACCTTTAACATAAAAGAAAAATATTAAAGAACATAGAGAGGTCAATCAGGTTATTGCACAGAGGAAAAAAGAATTAATGAAGTTTTATTTTAAGCCACAAATGTGTCATCTGGGTAGAGAATGGTGGCTTTGATATTCCTAGTCAGTGTTTCTATTTATAAACACTAACTTGTCCCCCTTTCCCCTGTACAGCACTTTTTGGAAACTTATTCCACTACACAAGCCAAGAATACTTCACTAAGTAGTTGTAGTGGAAGTACAGAAGGGTATCTAGAACTGCTACAATACATTTTGCCCTTTTTAAATAATACACTTACTTCCCCCCACCTCAGTCAAAACAGCATTCTGAGTCACCTCACACAGCACAAGATAATAAAAACATCTAAAATCGACAAGTCAGCCCTTTCTTGCCTTGCATATTTACTACACTGTTTTGTTTATTTACGCTAGTATGTGTTGATACTCATATGCCTTCAGTTTAGTTTTTAAAGATCTGTTTGCATTTCTTACAATTTGCATAATACCGGGGGGAAACAATGCAATGCTTAGCTAACTTTACCCAATGCTAGCAAGGTCCGTACTAACAACACCTGCAAGTAGATGTAGTTATATTGCTTGTTTCAACAACATTAGTGACAGGAAGTTAAAGGAATTTTTTTTATGTAGAGGGAAACATAAAAACAGCCACATTTCCTGTAGAAGCTCAAGAGACAACAAAATATACAAAATAAAGTTATTTCCGCCACAACCATGTATACCGACACCAAGAGTATTAAAATCAAATTCTCACACTGGTTTTACACTGATGGAACTCCATTAACATCATGGAAGTTACTCCAGCTGTATTCCAGGGTGAGAGGTGAATTCAGCCCTTCCATGAAGCCTCAAGTCCAGCTCAGAGCTTGTTTTTTATGAAGATAAACATAGCTTGTTTTCCTCCCTCCCCCACTTAATTTTCAGCTTCCCACATGTAGCTATAGAACCTGCCCCTTTAAAAAAGGAAGGAGTGTCATAGGTTCTGTTAGGGAAGTACCCAATTCATTATTTGGGGTGTTCTTGACCAAGTCAAAAGGTGCTGACAACCAAAGGCTTGTTTGATTAAGGACACAGAAAATCTGTCTTACACGTATTGTAGACTGCAGCAACTGCATTTTTAATATAGTAATGCTGCCACCAGAGGCTACTGCAAAACACTAGCAGGATGAGAAAAGGGATATCAATATACTCCACTTTACTAACACAGCTGCATTAGTGTTGTGACAGCGACATGGGATCTATTTTAGCAGCTGTGCCACCTTGTGTTGTGATTGTGAGGCCCTTGGAATAGATGTTTTAGAAACAGATTAATAAGGTTTGTGTTTAGTAGTCGTTCTGATTTATATTTGTTAATGGTGAACTAAATTATGTAATAAGAGAATGGGAGCTGCCCCTTTAAGAATAGCACCAGGGCACAATGAGTGAGTTACAGCCGGGCTAGCCAGTATTCAGAATGAGAGCTGCTACTGCAAAAGGAGGCTGGCTTGTAGCTGTGCATTGAGGAAGTCTCTGTCTGCAAGAACCTCCTAAAGGAAAAGGTTTCAATCCCAGAAGAAAGCCGAGTCTTGTGAATAAGGGTGTAAAATGGTATTTCAAGTTAAGCAGGTTTAGTTCTTGGTTGAAGACCTCAACAGGAAAACAGCCTACAGATGCTATGCAAGAAGCAGTGGATATTCAGTAGGTGGCACTCTTCTACCAGCATTGAGCCAATGCTCTAGTGTGGCCCTGAATAGCAGTATACTGCTGTACATGAGAGGAAACTAAAAATACAAGTGGACCTGTGGCCATTAAATATACCGTAACACTATTTTTTAAAACCAAAGATCAGATATATCAACATTCATTTTTTTTGAAAGCTGGATTCAAGCTTGGGTACATGCATTTTAAGGTCCCCTCTACCATTTCAGTTAAAAACATTTTTCCCCTCATTTCCTGCTTTAAGTTCTGTAAATCATTGCTGTGCTCCATCAGACAGCTGCAGCTTTTCACCACAGAGATACAGATCCATTTTAGTGATGAGGAAGTGCTTTAGTTTGCAAAAAATACATTGTGATCTTTCAGGAAAGACAGTATGTAGAAGAAAAATATACAACTGCAGAATTCATTTACAGAAGACATTGTCCATCCAATAGCTGTGGACAAATGGTAAGTATCTGACTGAAGCATCCAGTTTAAAAAACAAAACAAAAACTGATCTTGCAATGCAAAAAATGAGACTACGGAAAGGCTGTTTATAATAGTATCATATAGGGAAAGTACTCTTCCTTCTGTACTCCGGACTTCATAAAGTTTGAAAACACTTCACAGAGGTAAATATAAAATTTTGGTTAAGAGAAAAAGCCTACCATGTAAAAGTGTAGCCTGTTGTCTAAGAAGGTACCCAGAACACAATCAGTATTATATTTAAGCAAAGGAGGGGGTGGGGTACTCGAAAGTGGGCAACATGTAACCATGTTTGTTACACTGAAGCAGATATAGAATAAGGCCATGTCTACATTGTGGGTCATACTGCAGCGCAGCAACAGCACTGTAGCACCACAGCATAGATGCTTTCTACAGCAATGGACGGGGTTTTCCTGTTTCCAAGTGGTCAACTAGATTGACAGAAGAATTCTGGATTTTTCACACCCCTGCACAGCATAGCTACTTTGAGTTAACTTTGAAGGGTAGAGTCGGCCTGATATACGAGTCAATGAAAGAGGAGACTTACAAAAAGTGATTCAAACTTATTACAGCCACAAGAGTAAGGAGCTTGGGATAGTGAAGGAACCAAGCCAGGAAGAGAACCATGTATTCCAAGAGTGTCTTGAGTCTCCCATTCCCCTCAAGCCTCCTCCCCGACTGATTTTACTCTTTTTCAGGCAGTCCCTCTGACCCCAGTTAAGACACTGCCATCAGGTTATTTAATTAGCGAAGAGACTCATCACTGACAATACTATCCAGATGCATTAAAACGGATTTAACTCAATTTGCAAAATTCAGTTTGTTCTTTTCAATTTCCTAGGCTACCCTTTTCTCTCCTGGTGATTTCTATCTACTTAGATTGATTCAAAGAACTGCAATTTCAAAAATTCTAGAGCTTTGTCCATTTAACATATATACAGTGTCGGCACAGCTTGAGAATGCTTTATAGAACTATTGCTATCAAAGATTACCTCTAACACAATCAACAACTGAAGCCTGGACAAGATCTTAAAGATTCTCGGTTTTATCTCCTTTAGCCTTTTCCATAATGAGTGGCTAGCCTCTCCCCACTGCCACTTGCCTTCCTCTCCTCCCCCAAAAAAGCAACTCTAGTCACCATCCATGTCCTCTTGGAAAATACTTAAGCCACTGCAACTTGTGGATTCTTACCTCCTGCTACGAATTTGAAGATATATACTTTTGTATTTTGACAACTCACCGCTAGGGTATCCAGTGCGTCAATCAGAGTTAGAGAGTAGTTTCCCAAGACATCATTGATATTCAGATTTGAACTGAAACAAATACAGTTAAATGTTACATGATAGTTCTATCTATTTACAATCACCATACTAAAAGATAAATCTTAAAAAAGTTAACCAGGCAACACCCTCTGTTATAAAGTCTGAGAATAAGCTGCCAATCTAAGTACTATCATATGTATTTGGGTATTTAATTATTTCCAGGCATATAAAACATTACTTGGGGGGAGTGTAAGGGTCTGATGCTGCTAAGGAGTTTGCTTTGGATTCCCATGGGGGTAAAATTGAGCCCTATGACCCTGTCTGGACTGGCAAAAAAGTACTTTTCAACAGGTTACAAAGGCCTCTTACTCCTCTTCAGGACTCAAGCGGATACATTTGAAGGTGCTTCTGATGCATTATTGTAGCCTAGGCTCTCTCCAGGCTACAATACAGTGAATTACTCAACCCCTCTCCCCCTCTCATTTATTTTATTTTTTTTGCCAAGGGCCTAGAGAAAAGCATGGTGGAGTTCAAACTGTTTTTCAAGTCTAGCATGTCACTTCCATCTTCTCTATTGACTTCAAGTGTAGATGTCTTTTTTTTTTAAATAGCGTATTCATCGTACAGCCTTTTCACATTGAATTGTTTGTTCTATTAGAATAAATATGGTCGACTGGATTAGTTTGTTGCAGTCATCCATTTCACTTAACTGTTACACCTATAAAAAAGTAGCTTGCTTGTGACAGCCAGGTAGAGGGGCAGGTGAGAATAGTTCATATTTATTTTAATAAAAGACCAAACTGACTTTTAAACATACACTTCATCAATTGTTTTCTTATAAAAGAAAAGATACTTTCTGCATAGACTGTATGTAATACATTGTGAGCAGAACCATAAACTATATACAGGTCAGATGGGCACATTTGTTACATCTTTAACAAATCTGGAATTGTTATTTTAAATAAAAAAGTGGGCGTGGGGGTAGGGATGTATTGCATTGGAGATCAAGCATTCAGCTTATGTGATTAAGAAGAGTTAAAAACAGGCCTGTTATAGTAGTAAAACCTCTAACATGTAAACAGGTAACACACACAGTTGAAATGAAGTTGTTTGGGTAAATGTATATCTGTTGCAACTACAAATGTGTCTTTATTCATTATAAAGAATGAATAGTCTCTAAAGTTGTTCCTTTAAAAATTTACCAGCTTTCTTTTTAAAAGACTACAATTCTTAAGAGTTCAGACTTCAATGGGCTTTCGATCAGGCAGCTAATCTACAGAGTATGGCATTATTCAAGGGTTTTAAATCAACAGTAGGAACTGAGACTTTACAGAGCACATTGCACACATTTGCTATTTGTCGTGCATACAAGAGAGCATACAGGCATGCCAACATCTATGAGCTGAGAACTACAAAAGTACCAGAAAGGAACCTGCACAAAGCTGGTTAACCAGGTGAACAGAGGCTTTCCTTCATCCAGAGAGGATCTCTGAAGTAGTAATAGCAACAGTAACAAGACAGCCATAGATGTTTTACTATCAGCACAAATTTTCTGAAATCTGAACGCGATTCTCGCCCTGGGCAGCCCTAAATATTCTATGTACATTTTATAGGACAGCTGTTTTAGCTCTCTTCTGGCATCAGTGAATAGCTATTTCTGAAGAAAAATATGTCTGATTGAAAACAGCTCTCTCTAGAATGAGAGAATGTTAACTTGTTCTCATTTCTCAAAGCTAGAACTCAGTGGCAATTCTAAGCAATGGCCTAGGTTTATGTTTTTAAGGTATTTGCTGAAGTGGCTCTCTGGGATAATCCACTGATGGCCTGTGCCTCTGCCATCCTTCAAGACAAAAGCGAAGAGCTTTTATATAGTTTTGTATAAGGTTGATTTGGTTATTATACAGAGAGAGGAGATGTTGAATATTTTGCTCTGCAATTTACACAACAGGTTGACCTTTTTTATGATTTTTTTTTTTTTAAGTTGGCCAAATGTCTCTGGGCAGTGTGCCAGTCAGTTAAAAATATCCAAATATATATATTAGCAAGTACAGATTTACTGCACCAAAAACCCCTACTTTCAGCTTCAAAATGTACAAAGATTAACAGTCACTAAATAACGTACATGTACCCAAGTGCTTCCTGTGGCTTTACCTTCATGTTTGTTTAAACACTCGATGCTACTAAAATGCAGTATCAAAAAGGAGACTACAGACCTCTGTACAGGAGGAGGGGATTTTATTTTTATTTTTTTTACATCCTTCCTGGTAGTATACTTGCCTCACTTCAGATCTAATAGATCAAATTGTGCACTCATTCTGAATTCAACCTCACTGAAGTCAGTGGGATTTAAAACCAAAAAAACAAAAAAAACAAAACAAAAAAAACCCAAACAAAAATAGAATTTGCCATTTACAGCATGAAAGCTACACATTTAATTTAAAAATAAATTTCACTTTTTTAAGGCTGCTGCTATGGGAACCGAAACAATAACATCTATAATGTTGACTCAACAACATTAAGCATTTGCAGTATTACCAGTTAGTGCTACTGAAGTGCTTCCATTTTGCTTGCAAAAACTAATAATTTCCTTACAAGCACACATCTGAGAGTAGAAACAATGCTCAAAGCCAAGCCAGTTCTCTACACATATCACAAGATACCTGGGCCATGATATAATTCTATTTGGATTCATTGAGGATTCTTTATCCAGACCACATATACAAGTTCATTCAGCTACATTAAAAGAAGGAAATTATTGTCCAAGTCACTAGCCGTAAAAACAGGCTAACCAAACCTCACTAGTACATAAGAACGACCATACTGGATCAGACCAAAAGGTCCATCTTGCCCAGTATCCTGTCTTCCAATAATGACCAATGCTAAGTGCCCCAGTGGGAATGAACAGAACATGTAATCATCAAGTGATATGCTCCCTTCCATACACACAAAAGTAATGTAAACCAGAAGTAAAGGACCAGGTAATTTCTGACCCAAGAAGTATTTTTCTATCTTACGGAATTATTGCTCTTTAACATTCTAACATGGTACTGAGTGGAGAAGTGAAATACGAAGCTGAAAAGATGCCATTTATCATAACTTGACTGGACACAAGATTTTTAAAAGTTACAGTTTGCTCTTTGGCAGTTATAGCAATGCTTGCTATGTTTTCTTAGAGGAAGCTAAACATATGTGACTCGAGGCATAATCCTAGAATTTAAAAGCATTATGAGGGGATTTAGCTGTCCTATGCCCATGAAAGTCAATGCAAGTCGCACACAATTCCCTATAAAAGTTTAGGAGCTAGATACTTCACTTCTCTGCACTGCCAACTTCAATTTCTACAATCAATTTTCTGATTACAACTATGTTTTAAAACAGATGGGATAGAATTAATGCTCACCTCCTGAACAACCTGTAGGTGTCAAGGGGAGGGTGGCCTTGGACTTCGACTGGTTTAACACTAAACACTTCCTGGAGTTATTGGGGCTTCTAGTTAAACTACAGAGGCTGGCAGGCTGCTACTGTACACGTCTTCATTTATAGATATACACTAGGAGAGACAGAGATACCACAATAGGAACATACATATTAGAGTAACAATAAGAATATGAAGAAATTCAGAGAAATAGAGAAAGCTCTTCACCAGTTACTGATAGGTGCAACTAGAGCGAGGAGCCATAGTAGAGAAGTGAGCTTGTTGCGCTACTCTGCACTCTGGAGCTGCTGCCATGCTGCATCCCAGAGGTGACTGCATGTCCAGGAGGGATGAAGTGATTCTTGGGAACAGTTTGTAAAGTGACTGCAACTCTTCAATGCAAAAAGCACCATGTAAAAATGACAGTATCCTTGGGCTCTGCATGGTTGGGGCAGAGGGGGTGCATGACCCAGCTGGGCCCTAGGCAGCCACACCCACCAAGGATCAGGGAAATGAACCAGGAATCCGTGGCCAGATCTCTCCAAGCAGCTCTCCTCCCTCCCCCACCTCTAGACAGGCTTCTCTGCTTCCCAAAGCCCCACCTGCCAACCCCCAGCCCTCCTTTCCCTCCCCTAAGCCACCATCTTGACAGCCCCCTGCTCCTCACCAAACCCGCTCCCACCCTGCCTGCCCCCCTGCTCCCCCCAACCACATCTCTCTCCCCCAGCCCCCATCTTAACAGCCCCCTTGCCTCTCTCCACCAAACGGCCACCAACCAGCCCCCTCCCACCCTCTACCCCCATTTTAAAGCCCCCCCACCTCCTCACCAAGCCCCCATCCTGCCAGCCCCCTCCCACTTTAGTCCCCCTCTTCCCTCCCCTACCCCCATTTTGAAGCACCCCACCTCCTCACCAAGCCCCCATCCTGCCAGCCCCCTCCCACCTTAGTCCCCCTCTTCCCTCCCCTACCCCCATTTTGAAGCACCCCACCTCCTCACCAAGCCCCCATCCTGCCAGCCCCCTCCCACCCTAGTCCCCCTCTTCCCTCCCCTACCCCCATTTTAACCCCCCCACCAAGCCCCCATCCTGCCAGCCCCCCACCTAGTCCCCTCCTTCCTCCCCTACCCCCATTTTAAACCCCCCACCTCCTCACCAACCCCCCACCCTGCCAATCCCCTCTCCTCGCCCCCCCCC
>NC_048304.1:15459517-15498435 GCF_013100865.1 Trachemys scripta elegans | reverse complement strand
CCCCCCCCCCCCCCCCCCCCCCCCCCCCCCCCCCCCCCCCCCCCCCCCCCCCCCCCGGCCCCGCCACTCACGGGTCGGCGCGGTCGGGGCCGCGGCCGCGGCAGTGCACGGGGTTCAGCTCGTCCTGCGGGAAGGCGTGCCGCATGTAGTTGTCGTAGCCGAAGACGAACATGCCGCGGGCCGCGTCGCGGAGCTGGGCCCGCAGCTGCGGGGGGAAGGCGCCGCTGTAGCGCTTCTCGTACTCATCGCCCCCGGCCGGGCCGCAGCCGCCGCCGCCGCCCTGCAGCAGGCAGCCCCAGTGGGCGCGCCCGCAGCGCCCGGCGGCCCGCGGCTCCCCGCCGGCGGCCCGCAGCCAGGGCGGGTCGGGGGCCCCGCGCGGCGGGAGGGCGAAGGGGAAGCGCTGGTGGAAGCCCAGGCCGGGCCCCAGCGCGGACACCAACCACAGCAGCCCGTGGAGCCCCAGCCTCAGCAGCAGCAGGCCCAGCACCAGCGACCGCCATTGCATGGTCGCGCGCTGCCCACGCTCATAATTTAAAGGGACCCCGCCGCCGCCAGCCGGCCAGCCAAAGGCGAACCCCGACTCCCCCCTGCAGCACAACAACCAGCCGGCGGGCCCTTTAAGGGACCGGACATATTGTGACACGAGAGTAAATAAGGGCAGTCCTGTGCCGGGTCCTGGTTGGTCAGCTTCGCCCTCTACGTCCCCCGCCTGGGGCAGCCCTCTTCGCTCATAGGCTGCCGCTGATGTCAATCAAAAGGAGAGACCTTGCCCCCCCCTCTGAGAATGCGGGCACACGCACGTAAAGCGCCGCGGGGCGGGGCCTAGGGCGGCGAGCTGTCGTGGCAAGCTGCGACCGCGGGGTGTACGCAGGGAGCTGCCCGCCAATGGCGGAGCGCTAGCAAGGCCGGGGTGGGGGTGGGGCTAGTGACGGGAGCCGGCCCCGCCCCCCCGGCGTGCTGGCCCTGCGCGGCGGGGAACCGAGGGTTGGAGTATTGCAATCACTGCACAAACTGTCCGCAAGCATCACTCCCTCCTGGACATGCAACCACTTCTGGGGTGGAGCCTGGCAGCAGCTCCAGCGTGCAGAGCAAAACAACAAGCTCACTTCTCTACTCTGGCTCCTCGCTCGAGTTGGAGGCCGGGCTGCTGGCATAGTCCGCTCCCTCCCTAGCTCGCCCAGGCCCGGGCTGCTGCCCACGGCGGGGGGCGATCTGGGGAGTTAGAGTCTTGGCTTCTCTCCAATAATCAGCAGCCTCCAGTCCGCTTGTGAAGGGCCCAAACATATTGTGCACCATGGCGAGTAGCTGTGGGGTCCCTGGCTGGCTTGTGGTGGGCTCGTTACTACATTGCTGGGCCTCTCGCCAAGTTTGTTTTCAAGGATGGAAGCTGTATCTGGGTAAAAACCGCATCGATTTTGCAGGTGCAGTTACGCCACAATGCTGCAAGTTGCTCTCATGCGACCGACTCCCGCTAGGTTCCTTAACTCCCAGAAAGGAGCGCTCCAAGGTTTTTTAAGGAAGCCGCTAACCTCCCCACCCATCAAGTGGCTAAAGCAGGATGGCTGATGCGCCCAGTGTGGACAGTGGGATACTGACCCAGGGGGCTGGGAAGCCTTGTCGGGGAGGAGTTGCAGAGCAAGCCTGCCCCTCCCCCCCCCCTTACTTTGCAGCCACAGCTCCTGCAGGGTTGGCAGCCTCAAATCCGTGCTCTGGACATTGCCACCTGACCCCACTGCATGGGTTGCAGTCCCACTCATTCGAATTTGGCCTGATCACCCACATTTGAGTGATCAGAGCTGCAACCCCAGGCAACAGGGGCCAGGTCACTATGCCTTCAATTAAGGAGCTGAGCTCGGCCCCATAGGACAGGACAGCCCCATAGGACAGGACATTCTTCAGTGTGGATGGGATTTTGTAGGTCAAAGTGGGACAGCCATGCAAAACCAAGGGCTTTTGGGAGGTCAGTAGGCCACATCGAAAATCAGGCCTGAAGTCCAATAATATAGATCATATAAGTTAGAGATGAGAAAGATGTTAGTTTATAGAGTCCAACATTTCTCTACAAATGCAGGATGTATTCTTCCAGAGAGACAGCACTGTCAGATATTTAGACTATACTGCACTTGTCCTTGAACAAAAGGCTCACTAGAGAAGCAAAACAAAAACATAAAATATAATACACAGCCTGTTTTTAAATCCAGGTATGGAAAAATACTCCTGATTCTAATTATGTAATTTGTATTTAAATCTGCTATCCATTTATTCATTTTTAAAATAACCACTTTTTGTAGGAACAATAAAAACAGGTCCTCATCAAGAGTTAACTAACAAATGTTACTTCCTGAGGTGTGTTTGACATTGGCAGGTTTTGGGGATGGAATATCTTGAAATTAGATAAAAACTAGTCATATACAACATGGCAAATGTGGGGAGAAATCAGTGTTGATCCAAAAAGAAAAGCTGGGGGAGAAACCAGCAAGGAAAACATTGTTCAGAAGACTCCAAAAAGATTTTTAAAAATATAAACTATGAAAAAATAACTTGATTATCTTCAAAATACCATCAAGTATGGTTCTGTCTGAAATGAATAAGGTCAGGAATTTCAAATTTAAGCCTAAAATTCCATCCCTCACCAAGTTGGATGGGCCTAGGCTTCAAAACAATGGGTGCATTGTTATACAACTTATGTTGAAATTTACTACAGAGGTACAAAAGAATAGGGTAAAGTTCTGAATTTTCTGCCATTTGGGTGTCTAATTTCAGGGTTTACCGTTAAGGTGGAGCAGCAAACTCAGTTCCTTTAGTTAAAGCACAGATTACTGCGTAGCTTATTAATAGTGGCAGAATAGAACAGGAATTCACTTTTTTTTTATTAGAGATAGCATCACTGTCAAGCACTCTTTTGGGGGCAACATTTGAACATCACTCTAGTTAGGTAGTGCTGAATGTGGTAGTCTATTTACTGAGTGAAACAGCTCTCTTGGTGCACATCACATTTGCATTAAAAACTATACAAGATTCCAGTTCATTTCTGGGTGAAATCAAAGGGAATGGGGATTTTGATCCACAGAACTCTAGTGGTTTTTCAGTCCTAGATAGATTAAGGACTGTTTCACTTCCTCCAGCTCCCCCTCACCCACCCCTTCCCCCTGCCTTACCTCAGCTGCTGAGGTCAGTTGAAATGCTTCAGCTGACAGTTCACTGTCTCCTGACCATCTAGTCAGATCTACCCACATGGAACCTAGTGCAGATGTATATAGTTTGAGGCTAGAAGCAGGGTGGTCCATGCTGGATTTCATTCTCTCTTTTGGTATAACCGAGAACTATTTACACAGGTATCACTGAGGAGGTCCTGGGTTTTTTGGTTTTGTTTGCTTTAGTTAATATGGAATAGCTGCTGTATTGTCTCATTTTTAATTTTTATGTTGTAAAGATCTAGAGGCTTGTGATAGGTACATCTAATAAATGAAGTAAGAAAATGAAATCATGTTCAAGTTAAGTCAAATAATAAAAGGGTAATATAATATATTCTATTTTATATGAAGTTGCTGAGGTTGGTTGGTTATTTGTGGGGGAGGGAATTTAAACTGCAGTACCATTTTAAATAAGCTCATCTTTCACCCACCCTTATATATAAATGTTCAGTTTCCTTATAGCCTGGACTTCCTCATGGGTTGTTTTGATATCACTACTACATCTATAAAAGGATGCAATCTGACCTGTACAAAACCATTCATTAGAAAACCCCAAATCATATTAAACACACATGGTCTGAGGTTCTATTGCAAACTCCAAAATCAAGCAAAGTCTCTTGAAAGAATTCATAAGGTTCCCAAACTTGGGCTAGTTTATTATTGTGTGACAATAATGTGCAATGTTCCCAGTGTTGAATGGCTCCTGCCTGAAACTACATGAGAACTAAGGCTGTTGACTGAGTTTCGCTTTGACTCTTCAAACCCCAAACTTTAGAGGGAGGGGCATGAGCTCACATAGAAAATAAAGAACAGATTCAGCTGAACTTTTGGGATCTGAAACCACTCAATCTCACATGGTGCTACAAAGACCCTACACTTCATCTACATTATCTCTATGGAAAACATTCATAGTTTGAATCAAAGCGCTCTCTCTCTCTATAAGACTGGTGACATCCCCAGGTTGATTAGTATGAATTATAGTCGTGATCCAGAACCGGTTTCACTGCCCCTGAAGGACTCCTGTATGTAGAGCTGGTGTGGGATTTGGCCCTCGCTTGGAGTGTGGGGTTATTTAAAAAAATACAAATAACATCAGTTTTGTTTAAGAAACTGTCCAGATTATTTGGAATTTCCAGCTTTTGGAAACAATAGTTTGGCTACATTTTAAAGATCAGGGTTCCATATTTAGGCTTTTGTAGGCTGAGACGCATATGAAGGACATTGTGTACTGAGGGGAGGCAGCTAGGGCGTTCTGGGACTCATGGTAGGATTTGCAATAGGTCTCCGCCTCAGGTAGTGATCGCTGTTTGATGCTGCATAATTGTACAACGCTGTAGTTTAGAGAAATATTTCTTTTCTGACCTTTATAAGCTATCTGTTTAGTCTCTGCAGCATGAAATTTAATTACCTTTATTTTAGCTACATACTAACACATATTGGGCCCAACCCAGCTACAGCAAAACTCCAATTGACTCTCCACAATTTCACTTAAGACCTCTATGTTTGTTCAAGGGATTTCATTGATTTTTAAAGAATCACTGCAACGTGTTACCAATGGGGAAAAATATCCTCGTTGAGTCCATCCCATCTGAATTTTATCAAAGGTGTTAAAAGCACATTATGTTCAGAATGTGAGTGATAGTAGTTTGTGTATTTCTGACCGTTTGCCCAAGAAAATAGGTGCCTTGGAACATTCTCAGTATAGTTCTTTTTTCATTTAGAATGCAATTAATAAGGCCTCAAAGAATTTCTACTACTTTTTCAATCTCAGAAGCACAGATCTTTACAAAATATGTGCTTTTATACTGTGAGCTGTCACAGACTGTAACACAAACTTTTGACCCTCTTTCCCAACAACTTCCAGCACAACTCCAGCCATGGTCTGAGTAATATCTTCAGCATAAAACTTGCAATTCTCTAATTAAAAATAAATTAGGTAAAGTGATTCAGAAAGATAACGTAGTCTAATGGGACAAGGAGTCAGGAAGTCCATGTTCTAATTCCATTTTTGCTACTCAATTCACTGTGCAGTGTTGGAGAAGTCCTTAGAGTAAAAAATGTCAAAACCAGCTACGACCCAGATTCCCAAAAGTTTTAAGGCCAAAAATCAATGAAAATACACCTAAATACCTTTGAGGATCTAGGTCTAATTGGTTTAAGAGCCTAAATCCCATTTTCAAAAGTGGGCTCCCAAACCTAAGTCTCATTAAAGTCAACAAGGCTTGTACTTGCCTAGTTCCTTTTAGAAAAATGGGAGCAGGGCTCCTACATATCACTGGTATTTTTTGAAACTCTTCCCCTTCACCCTTCTTCCCCCTCTCCCCCTGTAATCTGTAAAATGGTCCCTCCTGAGGTCCCTTCCAGCTCTACAGCTGTAGGATTTCTAGAGTAATGCTTCCTTGTACAGTCCATCACTTCTTCTGAAAAGTTTTTATTAAGAGAGCGATCGATATCGGGCTTAGGATAGGTGTGAGACACACACACACACACACACACACACACTATATGATTAAATCAAAATAAACATTCAAACATATCACACCGATCCTAAGATATCACTGTGTAAATCTCCCTTGAGGAAGCCATATCCGACTATTTCAGGAAATCTAAAAAGTCTTTTCTTCCTTTGGTTGATTGACTGTCTTAACAATTTAAGACTTGCATGTATCTACAGAAATAGTATGTACAGTACAATCAGCAGCAATGCCCCGCCACCATGGTTCAGTCCTGATTTAAGGCGAGAAGCTAGTTTGCCTATTCAACATGACTACCCCATCTATGTAAGTGTGGTGATGGTTCATGTGAGGTGAATACTGGGCTATTAGGAACTGGAGTGAAAGTATCCTGTATGAAAACCTAGAGAGATTTCACTTTCATAGTAATATGGAACATGCTGAACCTAGATCCTAGTGATGATGTTTGGGAACATTCAGAACCAGATAAACTGTGTAGATTGAGCCTTGCTCTACTGTAAAACACTGGTGCCGAGAATAGAAACATGTATACTTTTAGGATTTTGTACACACATCTCTCAACGTAGTATAAACACTTACCCTATAAAACATCTTTTACTGCACTTTTAATCAATCACATGGTCTCACAAAAAGGAAAACATCATGCTCCAGTACCTCTATAGATAATATCCCATTATGAAAAACTGAAAGCATCCCTTCCCTTTCTCACATTACATGTGAGAGTGGGTATTTTTTGTACTAAAGCGAATTTGCTTCAGTCCTTTCCCCTTTATTGCCTTAAACACTCAAGTTTGGCTTTGAATACACACTAATTACAATAGCCTATTGTTTTCCTGGTAATTTACTTACTTTACTTGCTAAGTAATGTGATCTATGAAATCCTCCCTGATAATAGAGATTTGAAAATGCATCAAGAGATAAAAAATGAGCAAGAAAGCTTAAGCCTTGAAACATAAGCTAACTGAAGCAAATAGGTATCTGGAAGGGCAAAGTTTCATCAAACAGGAGTTTGGGGAGGGGGGGGGGGAGAAGAGGAAACAGCTCCTCTGGCCCCGAGGTCAGCGTGGAGGCACAGAATATTTCCCTCCAAAAGCAGTGAAATTTAAATTCCCGCACATATCCCTGATCAAACACTAACCAAGAAATTGCTCCCTTTTGACCTGGGGTTTACAGTCACTCTGATAGCTTTTAAAATTCAGCTCACATGTTACAGAGATGTTGCTACTATTGATTGCAGTGGGAATCACATCTATGAAATTGAGCTTGTAATAAGCACCGCTTTGCTTCTGGGCCAATTTCCTTTGGTAAAGGATGCAACCAGACTTCAAAGTGATGAAATAAGAAAAGCTTATTCAGTGTAGCAACCACCAAGGTACTTAATGACTGGCACACATTGTTCACCATATTGTACAAGGTATTTAAGTATGTTATGAAATGCAGTATATACAGAGGTCTAGCCTACGGTTTCTGCAATTTACAATAATGGGATTTCCTTCTACCCAACTATGGGCCAATAAACCAAAAGAAATAGATGGAGAGAGACAACTTGGAAATTAGTCGTAGCCTCATTTGTCAATTTAATACTTATAACTCTGATTTTTAACATTTAAAAACTAAGGCTTAATAATTACATCAGTATCTAGAAAGAGCTAGTTTTTGTATGCACGTACACAAGACTTTATATATGAAAATGTATATGTATATAATGTGCAGAAGTGATAGTACTTCTAGAGTGTTTTTCATTGTTGAGCGTTACCTGGTTTTCTCCATTTTACACATAGGGAGATTGAGCCGCAAGAATGAATCAGAAGGTTAAGTGACTTGCATAATGTCACACAGCAAGTCAGTTTTAGAGCTGGAAACAGAAGCCATATCTCAACTTCCAGATCAGCGCTTTATATACTAGGCATAGCACCTGTTGCTTGCTACTGCAAGAGGCATCCATAAAAGTATAGGGAGGAACTGTGAGGAACCTCAATATTTAGCTTACCTAGCACTTCCCATTATAGAAGATTCACGTGACCTTTTTTGCGAAGCAGTAACACTTGCACTTGGAAATTCAACAGGGACAAAGCCCTCGGGCTGAGCTGCCTTTCCCTTGTCCCATGAAAATCCACACAGGTGTATCTGAATTTCTTTATTAAAAATCACCATTTTCCTTCTCATTTGAGGTGTTCTGGAACATTTTGGCCCCATACGGAAATAAATGAATATGAACATTCTAAAGGGTCAGCCCCATTCTGCTGGCAAAGCAGCAGCAGCATTGGGAACTCTGGGAACTGCTGGATCAGCTGTTAGTAGGGATACAAGAGACTGAAAGATATGATAGCAGAAGGGAGGCAAGTCAAGTGGGACTCTCCTCCCCATCCAACTACACCCCCCAGACACATGGTCCCAGTATCCCATTCCTCCTCTTTGAGACAGCACACGGGGCAGAACCCCTCTGCCTACCTTTTTCTGTTAAAATACCTAGAAAGTTACATTAAAAACTCCTATGTTAAGAGAAAGATAGTTAGGTTGCAAAGTTAACCCTTCATAATAGAGGAAAAAGTAAATCAGGCATTTCCTAACACCCAAATTCAGCCCCCTTGCACATACACGTCATCCAGTGACTGGACTGGGGACAGGGAGCAGATTGAAATTTCAAATAGTGCATGAAAACATCTATTCTATGAGCCGCCACACTACCACATAGACGACTATGCACGAGTATTTTGTCCCTTAAAAAAAAAAAAAAAATAAGTATGCATATCCAACCTTGCTGAGTGGATGTGTGTGTTTGCCACTTTTTAAGTGACACAAAAATCAAATGTATTACGAGGGCATATACTTATTATCCCTTGGCATCCTTAAGCTTATGGGAGTATATAGTAAAAAGTTACTATAGTTTCGTGAGGCCAGTCTTTAACCAAGCTAGCGTTTCAGGGACATAGTTTTCCTAATAGATGAATTTTTTTCTGTTTAGTTTCTCACGTGATACAGTTTTAAGCCAGCCAGTTAGTTAGTTAAAATTGCTTGCTTAAGAACTGGATCTCATTTCCCTTACCACCTACATTTATATTTCTACTATTATCTTTTTAGAAGTTTGGGCTGAGTGCAAAGTAAAATAGAGCCAGTAGGGAGCAGTTACGGCATGCCATCTGTGAAGAAATGGTATTCTTATGCTAATTAGACACAGGAGTTTACTATTTGACTTCTAGCCAATTTTTTTTTTTTTTTTTTTTTTTTTTTTTTTTTACAGCGCAACATGGGACAGCCACAGCAAATGGCCAAAATATTATAAGTTAGTGATCTAACAACCCGAAGATAGCAGTATTATCAACTTTAAGAAAAGAGTAGTTTGAAATGTTGTAGCTTTTAGGATATAACTTTCTACTTCAGCCACAGAGTATTAAAGAAAGTGTGTGTGTGTGTGTGTGTGTGCGCACGCGTACACACACCCACACCCATCCACCCATTAAAATTTGTAGGGAGAATTGCTCTGTGTATCTACTAGGATATATTCATTAAGGTTGACCATGAGAAATATACAGCACTTTTAATTTCATTCAGATCATCTACCAACGCAGACAAGAGTTTCTCAAGCCAACAGATATGGGAGATTCACCCCTCTCAACCAGGAAATAATGAAAGCAGGATTGATGCCCCACATTAATTAAATGCATAGTTATATCAGGAGTTTACTTCTCTGGCTCTGTATTTTACCTCTAAGAGACCCAATTTTCTTAAAGGAATACTCAAATAGTAAGACCCAACATGTACATTTTGTTTAGAAGAGTTTCAGACCCTATGGTTTAAAAAAAAAAAAAAAAATGCATTCAAAAAGAAAGTGAAAAATTTAGAGGTAAATATTCCTCAAAAGCCTTTACAACTGCATCATTTGATTAGCCTAAGAGAATTAGAGCCTGAAACTAATCTATTTTCATTGTAAAAGCTGAATACAACACCTGAGACAAGTGGATTACTACCCATAATACAAAAGGACCCTTTAAAATGACTTTAACCTGAAATTTCTTTAAGTGACAGTTAATAAAAAGTCAGATCACAGAGCATAAAGAGGACAGAGTAGGAGATGGGATAAATAATACTGGGAAACAGGTGTTCTAACTGGCCCTTACAGTAACAGGCAAAGTACATCTTCAAAATAAAGGACAATTTAGGTTACCTCCCACACATTCAGTGTATCAAACCAGTGTCAGATTAGTCCACTCATACAGTATTTTCCAAGGAGAGTTGTGGGCAGGACAGAGTACTGAAACTTTCATAGTTTTGGGGTAAAAAGACTTGAGCAAATTTTAGACTCTTTTTTGCCTGATTTTCTGATTGGCTAAATTGTTCATGTTATAAAGACATGGATGGAACACAATGCAGATGCAACATCTGAAATACCACTGTAACAATGCACTACTGACACCCATCTAACTTTATTCTTTCTCCAAACTTATTACAACTGAAGGGCACTGGGCCTTAGATTTTAACAGTACCAGATACAAGTTATGAGTTCTATTAAATCCAACACTGAATTCTAGAGCAATGGGGAAGTAATCACATACTGCTTGTGTAACTACCTTCACTCTGAATACCACATATGAAGTCTTCTGATGCCAATAATCAAGGATTCCTCCCAGATCGAAGGCTGTAATCAGCATAGGACTGTACTCAAAGCCATCTCTCCTTCTGCAGAGACCAGACCAGTCACATTTTGATATGCCCACTTTTACATGTGCATTTCAGATAGCTAATTGGATCAGAGGTAAAGGTTTAAAGGCAAAAACAGCAACTGTAAAAAAAGATGTAATGTTTTTTGCTTATTATGCAGATTTGTTTTTTAGACTCCTATAGAATTAACAGGTCATTGTGAACCACCCTTCTTTTTTTAATCCAGTATGGCCTTCTTGATTGTGGCTTTTGGCACATCTAGTGAAGTGTTCTTTAAACAATTCACAATTATCATTCACATGTTTCTGATTAAGTTCTTCCTCCCGTGTGATTTGTCTCAATTCTTTTCGGATTTGTGAAATTAGCCCTTATAAAGTTCATTCATATTTAATAGGAGGAAGTCTTGATTGACTCAATTTGCATGAGTGCCTGACTACAGCAATTTGCCTTAACCTTGTGAAAATGCGAGTTTGAGCATCTAGCTTTCTATACACATCTATTTTGATTAGCATATTGAAAGGAAAAATTGCTCTATAATAATTTCAGAATGGAAACTAATTTTTAAATTACAAAACAGATAGCCAAGTACACAACAGTGGATATATTCACTCTTCAAAACAAGAAGCTGTGATTAAGGCATTAACAAGCTTACCGTACAGTACCTACCATCTACCTACCAAAACCACTCATACAGCCCATCTCTGCCTCTTAATATGAATGCTTTCCCTCCCCTAAAACTAGTGGTTTTAGCATGCCTAAAAAGTGCTAAACTGGACAGAGCTGAAGACACAAGTCTTGATAAGTAGGGCCAGTATTGCATGGTAGCAGCAAACCGAGTACTCCAGCACTCATTTGCCTTAACTTGTTTAGGGCAAGCAGGTATAAAAGTGACATAATGCAATCTTACTTGCGGGCTAGACTCTCAGTGAAGTTAACAACTTGGCCCTAAACCACTTGGTAAATATGCCCATAGTAATGCAGGTTTATAGGGGTATTTGGTGATAAGTTTGGCCCATCACTTTAACTGACAGATCATGCAACAGGAACTGTAACTTGTCCCACTAAAGAAGCCTATAAATAAGAAGGGCAAGAAACGTACAGGGCCAGAACTAAATTGATATAGCACCTCAAGTCAGAAGCAATTGACATGCATACCAAAATTCCATCACCTTACATTTTTAGGCTGGTTAAGAGAGATGCCTGCTCAAAGTGACCTTTGTTTGGATCAACAGTTCCTTCAGTAGCTCTTGTGGAGATGCATGGAGAGAGAACATAAGCAGAAATATGGGGCAATGAGCACTATAGACATGAGATGCCACTCAACCGTACACAGGCTTTTGAAGTCTACAGGAAAGGATCCAATGGTAACTGTTCATATCGGCACTAATGACACTGTCACGGCATATTTCACAGATAATTTAAGAGACCTCCAAAGCATGCTCAGAGAAGATCACTTGGACAGCAGTCATTCCTGTCCCACAACCAAAGGAAGAGAGAAGGCAGAAGATTCTGGAAGCAAACTGCTGGCTAGGTAAGTAATGTACGGTTTTGGTTTTGTGGAGCATTAGTCCACCTTCTGTGGGGAATAGGAGCTGCATAGTTTAGATGGCCTCCACCTCAGCAGAAGAGGAAGTAATCTTGTAGGGCCAAGCTGGCTAGAGTAGTCAGAGGGCATTAAACTAATCACAAAAGGGGTGGATGAAGAGGGAAGATATGAGCACTTCACACTTCTCAACATCTTAAGGAACCAAAGGACACAAAGAGAAGAAATTATTTAAATTGCCTGTACACCAATACTAGGAGCCTGGGTAACAAACAGGAAGATTGGGAGTTGTTCATTTATGAGCATAAATTTAATCTAGTTGGTATTAAAAAATTGTGGGATGATATCCACATTAATATTAAAAATCACTTATACCTGTGTAGGAATAACTGACTGTGCAAAAGGGAAGGGGAATGGCAATAGCATTCTACATCAAGAATGGTATTACCTGTTTGAGTCACTGATAACTCAGCATAAAGTTATCTTGAATGCTCCTGGATCAACGTCCTAGCAGATAAAGCACAAAAGGGGTATTAGTTAGCATCTGCTATAGACCATCAAGCCACACTAGCTAACAGGATGCCATATCCTTCCGCACCTATTTATAGCAAGTGTGTGGGGGGGAAAACTGTGCAACTATGGGGGACTTCAATTTGAGTGATGTACCCTGGAGGTCGTATGCTGCCAGTACTAAAACATCCTTGAAGTTTTCTAAATATTATAGTTGACAACTTCCTCACTCAAAAACAGTGTTGCATCCAACATCAGGGAATTCTGTATTAGACCTTGTCTTGACATATAAAGAGGAATTGGATCACAAAACTAAAAATAGTAATGGTAGATAGAAGTGATCACATTTATAATGTGCAAACAGAATAAAGTCCAGACCAGTGATCATATACTTGGTGCTTTATAAGGGCTAATTTCACAAATCTGACAGCAATTATGAGACAATTCACCTGGGAGGAAGAATTTAATCAGAAACATGTGAATGATAATTGGGAATTATTTAAAAAATACTTTACTAGATACCCAAAAAGCCACAATCAAGAAGGCCATACTGGATACAAAACCCGACCTGGGTTAGACATGAGAGAGACACAGAGACAGTATAAATAAACAAATGGAAGAAAGGTGAAGTTCAAAGCTAGGAATTGAAGAAAGGCATTCAATTATGAGTTCTATGTGCAAAGAAGAGGCGAGTAGGGCAAGTTTCAGATTGAGCAGCCATTCCATCCATGAAACACTGTATGTTGTTCAATCTTTTATAATTTGACTTCCTGTTTAATTTTAGAAGTCAGAATACAGTTAGTATTTGCCCATGGCCCATAGAAAGACATTAAGCCAGGAGGAGTCAGTAAGGTAAGTGTCAATACAACCCTCAAAATGTAAGTTTATTGAATAAAGCTGAAGAGCAGTAAACCAACAATATGCATCCATCTAAATAAAAAAATTCACTTATTTACAAAGTTCAGTAATTATATAAGTTGTTCACATGCAGAGATTAATGCACAGGTTAACAGTTGGTAGTAGTGTTTGGATGCCATAAATTCTAAAAGCAGTCAAGTAGATACACACCAAACACATCAAGTTCAGCTATAGGCCAGTTAACTAAACAGTAAACTGGTCCCCACAGAAAGATTCACACATTCTAGTTCTGTTTCCCTATTTTTAGGCACAAGCAAAGTTGCTAAATAAAGTAACTGTAGCAGTTCATGGTGAACTAGTGACTACAGTAGCAAGTTAATATACCCCTCTCTACAGCACCAACACTAGTATGGGATTAATTGAAACCATGCTTCAGAGAATGAAAGGACAAAACTAAAATACAAGCTGGGTTTATGAATGAAGACAACATGTAGTGTGTGCACAGTGCAGTAGTTGGTACAGAACAGTAAGGCCATAGCAATCTAAATTAAAACTGGTTTGTCTTAATTACATGATGGACAAAAGTGTTCACAACTGAAGGTTCTGAAAGTGCACCATCTGAATCTATGTTTAGGTGCTGCTTAAAAGAATCACACACAGTGTGAGGCAACACAAGCAGGTGTATCATAGTTGTGTACACTACAGTGGGCTACATTAACATTACTATATGAACAAACCAGTCTTGATGAGTCTGTCCCTTTAAATATACTGAAGTCACTGAGAAAGTATAGCTACAAAGACATCTTACAATCTTTAGTTTATACATATTTCTCTATACTGTAGAAGCTAATCAAGAAATAGGGTCAATTCATTGGCTCTTGTGCTTTGAGACACAATAAAATATTTAAACTTACAACCTGTAGACTTCGCACATGATTACATTGAGAAAGCAGGCATGTCTAGAGTTGTCACAATAGCTAGATATTCCATAGCACCAGGTGAAACTGTGCCCAGTTATTCCATGAATAAGAGACACTGACTTGACAGTTCCACAGGTGCAGTGCTGAAAGTCAACAGTATCACTGATTACCAAAATAAAGTTATTTGAGTATCATGCAGCAACTCAGATTTGCTCTGGTGTTTCAGACAGAGATCATTTAAAGCATCTGGAGATAGAAAAATGCATTTGTGAGCAAAGCAATGCTCTTAGCAATTTGTTTAGTCTGCTAGAATACTCCAACTGTTGAAAGCTGTTAGTAAAATATTCCATTTCCATCCCCATAAAATGTTAAACAAAAAGGAAGATACAAGTAATGATCTCGACAAATACAAGATTTGGCTTTTCTAATTCATCAGAAAAGTGGTGTCTAAAAGTGACTACATAAAGTCCCATCTGTAGAATTAGTGATGCTGACCTAGTGCTCCCCTATGCAGACAGTTTCCATTTCTAAATCTTACAATATGCACCTCACATGCATTTGTGAGATTAAAAATAAAAGTTAACCTTCAAGTGTGATATGGGTTGCTTTCTAAATGCCTTATATGGCACTAGAATCTTAATGCTGTGCAGTGTCAGCATCTTCAAGCCACTACACACTAGAAATAAAATATTTTAACATTTTCTGAAAATCAAATATAAAAATCTGGCCCAGAAAGACCAGAACAGAAATGTACTCTGATTTAATATGGTACAGATAATTTTTAAAAAGCCCCCAGCCACCCACACACACTCTTTAGACGGCTGTAAAATAAACCTTTTTGTGCTGACTATCATGACAACTCTAGTTGATTTTGTGATAGGAACAGGAATATAGGTCTTCAGCAGTGCACATGAGAAATGAACTGAAAAAGGCCATTTCTTGGATACAAGAGGACTATTGAGTAGTAATTCATCATGGAGGGAGTGGACAATTCTGAGATTATGGCCAGCTGGGAGATTCCAGGAAGACTTCAGCTTCTTCTAGATTTTGAATGCTGAATAAGCCACTGAAGCGTGATATCTAAAGGAAAAACAAAAGATGCACTGGTGTAAGATTTTTCACATAGCTACAGATTTAAGTTACACTGAAAAGCTCTTTTGGGGGAGGGTAAGTTCTTCCAGGATACTGTTCTCAGTACACAGCTGAGAGGAACCTTCAATATTGTCACATGCTGGAGAAATTTCCCCTCCTCTGCACCCCTAAAGGAGTCTGTATGGGAAGTTAAAACATATGCGGTCTTCCCTTGAAGGAAGAAGGCACTCTTAGCATTCCAATTTGGAAGAACTGCCACTTTTCACCATGATCTCATGCTTCTGGCCAGTTGGTCAACTATAAAAAGACTCCAAAATCTCCAGGAAAGGCATGAGACATCATGGAGAGAGAATTAAGTCAAGTGCCTAACACACTGTAGTAATCAGAGCAAGCTGGATGCATTACATTAGAAAACATAAAACACCCATACGGGCTACAGAGTTTGCTTATTTAACAAAATCCTGCATCAATCCCTTTTTCCTCTCTGGACCTTAACCTCCTGATGCAACCAGAAGCATTTAGCCTAGAGATGTGAGAAAAGGTTGGTGAAAGACACGAAACTTGTACATTTGAGGCAGGTGCTCGTCGTCTTGTTCCTAAAATATAAGGCACAGAAAGCCAAAAGGGAGCAGCTTACGTAATGCAGTGTACTATGGGGGAACTGCTGCTAGGTAATTAAACTTAACTCAATGGTTCTCATCTTGTGGGAGGTCATGACCCAGAAGAGAGGCGATAGCAGCTTGCTCATATTCACTACCAAGAGATTTCTTTTGTAGGAGACTCACTGGTACCTGGTCTTACTGCCCCTCCTATATCCTCACAAGTGCCACATAAATCAGCAAATTTCAACAGCACCTAATATGAAACTGTAAAGAAGCCAATGGAAGGAATACCTGGGTACATCTGAGGATCTAGTATTAGGCAATCCCCAAAACAATCTATGTAAATTTTAAAAAAACTGAAGCCAGAGTCTTCTCTTAACCCACACACATATTGGATCTTATTAGCTGTACAATAAGATGTTCAGGGGAAGCTACCTTTATTCAGATACATAAGCCTCAAGCACACTAGCCTGGGAATCAGATGAGCATCCTACTCTTAGTTCAGATGCTAATTGACTGAGCTAGTATTCTCAGTTTACCCATCTGTACTCTGATGTTTACCCTTCTATCTTTGATTATTTAGACAGGTGATGTTATAGGCACATGTGCTGTCGCTGTTCCAATGTTGTAAGCAGAGAGTGTAATGAAGGGATAATCCAAAGGGATTCTTACCCATGTCAATTCCCTGAGCAATCACAAGACTGTTGAAGCACAGGAAGATTCATGGAAATGAACAGCCAGAAATACAAACCAGGACACCAAGTGTCCTGGTTTGACTCCCTGCAGATAATCTACAACATCCTTCTGAATCTTGGTTTGGAAGGACTGATTCCAGAAAATGTGGTTTGAAGATAAAGGTTAGCTACATTCACTCAAAGTGGTAACTTAATTTCATATTATAAAAAGGCAATGATAAAGAAGTTGTTCCATAAGGGAACATCTTTTTATATACTGGTCATGTTACCCAGAATGGTTAATGAAATAATAGATATGGTCAAGTCACCATATGACAATCTAGCTTCCCCCAGATCTTGGCAATGCAACAGCCTTGTACGTGTTGCAGCATTAGTCATTTAAGGTCATGCAATAGCCTCCAGCCTCAACTAACTGTCCTTCTTATACCTGTAGAGTAGGTGGAACACCTAACATTTTGTTACCTAGCAAAGCAGATTGCACATTTCTCCCTCCATATTTGTCTAAGCATCCCTCTGATGCATCTAGCCCAGAAGTAAAAGAAACAACACCCACTACTGCACCAAACAAATGAGATTTGTTATGCAATAAGGAATTTGAGCCTTTATGCATTCATATGCTTCATTTCCTCTGATAAAATCATGGGATAAGTGTCTATGAAACCAGTTTCCTGAGAACTAGAACCTAGCTACAGTTCTTTACATAAGCGTCAAATTTAAAAAGATTCGTTTAAGATATGAAGTACTGTATTTTATACAGCAGTATTTTAGCTGAATTTGCTATTTCTAGCTTGCAGCTCATAACTAGAGACTAGCTGAAGTAATGCAATAAACTTCATTTCACTGACTGGATACAAGTACTGTAAAGGCTTCAAGTTCAGTGCTTCTTAACTCCTCCAACGTGGCATAAAATTATTTGTACTACAATGACACTGAGGAAGTTACTATAATGAATTTATACTGTACGGTACTTTGAAAATGGCTCAGACTCATTGCCTATGTCTAACACAGATAAGAGGTTAGGGTGAGTACTTCCAGTTTAACGAAGAGATCTTTCTCAAATTGGCATTTCTGGGTTAAGCGTTACCTATATTATCCTTTTCTTTGCAAGAAATTGAATAGCAGCAAATTTCTCTGTCCTGAATAGCAGCCAGATTCCTGAAAGAGAGGAGACATGTAGTAACATTTGGTGATCACTTAAAGTAGGATCTCATTTTTACATTAGTCACTTAACATTTCCAAGACACTACCACTTAATCTACTGTATGCAAGCTTGTTTCTCTATAGCGTTTCAAGCCATCAACTGTAAATAAGAAGACACCAGCGCAATAAACTGAAATTTGCTAATTATTTTCTATGGCTTAAGACTGGTATCTGTAAGAATTTAGTAAATTAAAATTACAGTAGACTCTCCCTTAACCACATCTTCTTTAAGACTTACATCTTTTCAATTAGCTGCTTCTCATCCAGAGCATTAGTAAGGTCTCTCTTGTTTCCAAGTACTAGAACCTAAAACAGTGGATATTAGCAACAGTGATAAGCATTACAACATTGGTCACAACCACAGGCAGTCATTAAGTAAGAATGTATATTTTACTTTGAACAGAGGGAGACAAAACATTGGTCTGTGTCACTTTCAAGGCATTGTAGCGAGATTTAATAAATTGGATTTGAATGTTTGCATCTCCCCTCAGTTTATTTTATCAATAACGTCTCAGCTGTTAGAATACCAAGGTCAAAACAGAATCCTCAAAACCAGATTACGAAAACCCCTTCCAGAGGTCTGCTCAAGTCCTTAATGGCTGTCTTTAGGACAATCAGCAGGTCTTATTTCAGTTTCCTATGCTTTAGGGCTCCTCTTTCTTGGAAGTCTGCTATTCCTCCATCCTTGCCCTCCATTTTTGCATTGAAGAGTGGATTCTTCTCATGGCTTACCTCTATGGTTACTGGGTTTACCTTTGTACCAAGTTTCCCAGATCTCTGCTTGTGTTTCTAAATTTAAATTGTGGATTATGCTTTGCACCACATTTGTAATTTATTGACTATTATTGTATTATGGTAACATGTAGAGGCCTGAGCCAGATCAAGGCCCCATTGTGTTAGGCATTGTACACAGTAAACCTGTCCCTGCCCTAAATGATTTACTTGTAGTAGGTGCTGAACAAACAATTTAAACAGCATTGAGGAAGATGTACGTAAAGCATGGGATAGCTGCATTATAAAATGCAAAGAAAAATAGAACAGGCATGGTAGGTGATAAGTGTTTGCACAAGCTAACTTTACCATGAAGAACCAACCTTATCTGCTTAATAATTTCTAAGATTTACTCTACAGATTTGCATAACTTACATTTCATTTGAAGTTACTAAAGTTGCATACAAATCAGTATGAGACTGAGTATGTTTGCAGTGTTGTGTCTGTCTCATCCTGGGACCAACACAGCTACAAGGAAGGTGACGTAATACTTTTTATTGGACCAATTTCTGTTAGTGGAAGGTACAAACTTTCGACCTACACAGAGCTCTTCTCCAAGTCTGGGGAAGGAAGCAGAGTGTCTGAGGTAAATACAAGTTGGGACAGACTGTTAAGCAGAAGGTTTAACACAAATTGTAGGCCATCACTTGAAATGAAGAGGGCAATTAAGGACAGCAGGCAGTGTGGTGTGTTACAAATTGTAATGAGCCATAAAACCAGTGTCCCTGTTAAGTCCATTTTTTTGTTGTCTAGCAGACTTAAAGCTAAGTTCCCAACCTCATCTTTTGAGTATGTTGTGCAGGTTTTCTTTGAGGACAATTATTGAAAGATCAGATCTGGAGTGATCACGTTGTGGGGGGTTGTGGGGGGGGGGGAGGTTCAACCCTGGGTGATGCAGTGTTTTGGTCATTTATCATTTTTCACAGATCATTTGAAAGCATAGTGATTGTCTGGTTTCACCCAATAGTTGTGATTGGGGCATTAATGCACTGGATAAGGCACACCACATGTTGTGATAGGCACATGTCAGATCCATGAATCTTGAAAAGGTACTGATCATTGTAGCAGTGGAGATACGTCTGAAGGTTTTGCACAGTCCCTGAATCCCAACCAGCAGATAGCGAACAAACTTGTAGACAGAGTGGATGCTATCGTAGCATTTAATCATGCTAACTATGTCAACAAGGCCAACAGACAACTGACACCACCTATTAAGATCACACCACAATTCACACAGGAACTTGAAAGCTACCCATCAAATCCTTCCCCCAAAAAACTCCAAGAAAAACTCTACAACCTCATCCCCCACAAACCCAGCCCAGAATTGTTCTATATGCTTCCCAAGGTACACAAACAGGGGAACCCAGGCAGACCCATCATATCTGGCCATGGCACTCTTATTGAAAGAATATCAGGACTCGTAGAAAACATCCTTAGGTCACTCACCACAAAAAAGGTCTGCTTCCTCCACAGCACTACCAGCTTCCTCCAGAAACTCCACACCATGAACAATCTTGCCCAAACCTCCATATGTGGCAAGAATGGTCTTCACCTCCTTATATACCAACATCCCTCACTATGATGGCATCATTGTCTGCCTCATGAATACAAGATAAATTTACAATACTCAGAAATCCGCCCAAAACATCACCAAGCGCATCCATTTCATTTTCACCCACATTTAGCAAACACTTTGTCCAAACCCTGGGAACGGCCACAGGTACTACAATGGCTCCCCAGTATGCAGGCCTCTTCATGGACCACCTTGAGGAAGAATTTCTGGAAAAATGCACCAGGAAGTCAATGATATACCTGAGATTTCATCAATTATATTTTCATCCTCTAGACAGAACACCCACACTTCCTCAGATTTCCACCACAACTTCAACCACCACCATGCAGCCATCAAACTCTCTCCAGAATACTCCCACATCAAGATCACTTCCTGGACACCATAATTTGCTCCAACAATGGAACCCTACAAAGAGCTGTAAACCCAAGTAACTCACCGATCACCACACTTACCTTCCTAGATCCAGCAACCACTCCAAACACCCCGAGACATCTTATCTACAGCCAGGCACTCAGATACCACAAAATATGCTCCGAGGAGAAAGTCTGGGATATACACCTTTACACACTTAAAACCACCTTCACCAAAACAAGGACACTTCAGAGAAGTGGATCACATCATGGTAAGGGCCACCTAAATACCCCAGGGGAAATCTGCTTCAATACAGAAAAAAACCCTTCAGACAACACACTCCTATTTGTCAACATCCCACACGGGAACCCATATTGAATATCTGTCAAGCTGTCTAGAATGGCTCATGACCATGAGTGCCAGTCTCAAGGCAGACTTAAGAAACAGGGCAAAAATCCCGAACTGGTTGTGTTGTCTATACCTAGATTTCACCAACCAAGTATTGAGTGTGAACGCCTCAAGCACTATAACAGCCTTAACATATAGAGTCACAGACAGCCCCCCTTGCGTAGTCAGTTTATCTTGCCACCTAGGCAAGCTTGCCTTTGTGATGGATAGTCCCTTATACCAAAGGTCACAATATTCAGGTTACTCCCAGTCCCAAAGGACCAATCACTTACCCCACTCAACTCTACCTTAGATCTCTCAAAGACAATGCTTGTGGCCAATTCTATAAACTAACTAAAGATCTGTTAACTCTAATTTCTTTTTCTTGGTTATCTAGAAGGTTGCAGCAGGTAAACACACAAAAGAGTTACAGTCGTAGGTTTCAAAAGGTAATAGAAGCTGCTGTAAGATGCATGGTCTATATGTCCTTTAGGGCTAACACAAGCTAAGCTAAACTTACAAATATTGCCCTCTCCAAATTCCAAGCAGCATAGTGATGCAATTCCATCTGGTCAGGAATTTGTATTCCCTTCCCCCAGAGTTCAAACTGATGGAACAAGTGGCAGCACCTACCTCCTCTTCATGGGTGGATGGGTGTGGGCACGGGAGGGAGGGGAGGTAGGAGACCCCTCAATCAACGAAGTCTTTGTCCTTTGAGGTTTCACCGTGGCTATTTGATTTCAATAGGCCTTCTTGTGTGAAGGACCAGCACTTTGCATTAATTAATGCTTCTTTCCCAGGTTACACAATTACAGAGGTTTACAATGCACTCACTACAACCTTCGCCATGGGCCACAGATGTTGTATCTGAGATCAATAGACGCAGCATCCTACAAGCATTTCATCATGTGTAAACACTAAAACACATTCTTGTCAACTTATCTGTTTTAATAATGCTAACACACAGATTGGTGGGACCAGATTGGTCTCCAGCTATGTAGGTGTCAGTGCTGAGTGAGGCTTAGCGCCCTTGGCATTAGCTGGCACCTGGTATGCCAGTACCACATTATCAAATAATTACAGCCAATATTTGATGGAAACCACATCTGGAAAGAAATCTTTCCTAAACCCCCTCTTCTGGTCTTCAAACAATGCCCCAACCTTGCCAAGTTCATCATCAGAAGCAAGCTCCCTACAGACCAGGACACCAACCCAAAGCAGCACCAGACCCTGGCAGAATAGATGCAAAACCTTCAGACATATCTCCCCTGCAACCATCAATACCCACCTTTCAAAATTCCTGGGTCTACACATGACTCTCACATGTGGTGTACTTCATCCTGTGCATTAAATGCTTCCAAAACAACTATGTTAACCCTTCTGCTTAACCATCTGTCCCAATTTGTATTTACCTCAGAGTCTGTTTTCTTCCCCAGACCTGAAGAGCAGCTGGGTAGCTCGAAAGCTTGTACCTTCCACCAACAGAAGTTGGTCCAATATAAGATATTACCTCACTTATCTTTTCGCTGATACCAACCGTGCAATGTTAGAGCCAGAATATTCTACTTACAGGGATTCCTTGTAACTGTGGTTTGTCTAGAAGGTTATGCAGTTCATTTCGAGAGGCTTCTATCTTTTCACGATCGGCAGCATCTACCATATATCTTTAAAAAGATGTTGTAAATTTAGTTATTCAACAACTTAAGCAGGTTTATAAGCTTCAGAAACTAAGATATTGGCACATGTGTTGAGTTTCAGGACAATCTGAACAAATTTAGAAGTCTTGCAGAGGGGGCAATTGTCCCAAATACTGGTCAGCCAAGTACAGCTTGATAACCTCTCCCATTTAAAATGTACTAGAGTTGGGGCAGTCAAACTACAGACTGTCACAAAGTCATGCAGATGATTTCATATGTCAAGAGGTTAATGTATTAGATCAGAAGTTACATAAACAATAGATAAAAAGCAAACAGGCCTTAGTTCTTCCCATCATTATTTAAAAGCTAGTTTAGAGGGGCTACAACAGAATTTTAAGATAAAACAGAACACTAGCTTGCAAACTGAAGTGCAAACCAAAGGCTTATTTCTCAGCTGCAAAGAAAAAAATCTTTAGCCGATGACAGCAGCCTGATATTGTCTATACTTACACAATAGCATTAACGCCTCTGCAATATCGCTCCCACATGCTTCGGAATCGTGGCTGCCCTCCTATATCCCAGATCTTAAAGGAAGAGCAAGTTTAGCTAGGCACTAGGTTAAGTCAAAATTTAAACATATCACAAACCCTATATAAAAAACCCCCAAATCAGGACTTTCCCTATAAAATTGGGACATCTGGTCACCCTAAGTATAAAAGAGCTATTAAAAACAGGTGAAATGTTTGATCCTTATGTCTTCTCAGTAGCTTTCATACAAAGGCTATTTCCACTATAATGATATGGAAAGTCCTATACCTAGTCAGCAGGATTCCCTATCAACACTCTCCCTTACTTTAAGTTACTTTAAGACACTAAGTAAAAATATAGATACTTGTATCTGAAAGGTTGACACCTCAAAAAATTCACAAAAGTTGCAGAACTTCTTGTTTTGCTGTGTGCTGGATAATACAGAAGACGCACTGTCTTTGTTTTAGAACCATGTGCAAGATTATGCAACTTTGCACTCAGCATACATGCTGAAGTCAGCTATTTGCATGAGCGTCTCAGTGATGATTGACAAAAGGAACTCTGGCATATCCAGGGGAAAGGTTACTTCTAAGTTGTGCTCCAGAGATAAAGTCTCTTTACAACAGAATACATAGGAAAAAGTCCTACACTTGAACTCAAACTCAAGTGATTGAACTTTACAAATCTACAGACCCGTTTACAAGATCTGTTAAGTTCACTTCTTGCAGTATAAGCAGTCACCATAACTTGTGGTATAAGGTTGTGGATCATTTGAAGAATTAGCTGCAACTGGGAAAAAAAACTGCTTTGAAGTAGGTTTCTTAAGAAACAGGGGGACAGGGAGGAGTCAGAGCACCAGGAAGGAGAGTGGAAGGCTGGGTCAGGATTGTAAATCAGAATGTATTAAGTGCAATTAGTTGTCAGCACTGGGCAAAAAAAGATACTAGCTAGAATATCTTTGTGGGTACCTTTGTATGTTTCTGCAATAAGTTATGTGTACATGTGAAGGATCATAAGCCACACACTTATGGGCAAAAAAAATTTCAGCCTTATGCTACGTACTTGATGTTACTGGAGATGAGGGAATATGATCAGGACATTATATCAAGAGGCTGGTAGAAGCCCTAACCCTCTGAAAGCTGGGAGCCATGTTAGTCCAAGTGACTAGTATCCTTGGATTTCTGCTCCACTGACAGAGTTGACATGACACTTACTAGAAGGTAATGTCAGAGCTTCTAGTTAGTTGACAGTGCGTTTCCTTTACAGTGCTGTAGCGTCTCCTGTCCATCTACAATTTGTTAATTATATAAAAGTACCACATCCTTGCCCAAAACTAGAAGTCATTTTAATTTTAAAAGTTACAGCTTTACTCTAGGTACCTTAGCAGTGACATGGGTAAACAAGTGGGAAAGGTTGTAGACAAATATTCATTTATTAAATTTGGGAAGTCTCATTGGACATTAGTCATGAGCAGAGAGCCTTAATACATAAATGTGTTGTATGGCCCATACGTTCTCTGGCGTGTACAGCTTTTGATATAACCATAGCCTTTCATAATAAGTATCTTGGTGCTGTTATCTATAAATGGAAGGACTAGGGCAGATTAGAATCCTGTCAGTTCTAGACGGTATCCAGCAAAAACAGAAGTGACCCTCGGGAGTGTGGATAAAACCTTAAAAAGGTGAGCCACATATGCTATTGTATTCTAGATGCAAGAAAACAAACATAACAGTAGCATAGTGGGACACTCATGTAACTTCGGTATATTTCTCATTTAATACAGAGCTGAATGCTGCATGGAGAGAAGCCAACATTTAAACTTATCTATGCAAGAACATTAAGTAAGCATTATTCCTACTGACCAACTGGAAAATAGTTGAATACAGTCATAACAAAACATGCCAGTTGAAAATTCCATTTTAATAGAGGGGCTCTTAAGCATGAAGAAGTTTAACAGAAGGTTCTGGTTTGATTATTCCATGCATTTTTAAATGCTTCCAGAAGAAAAACTGAAATTCCCCTGTAGTGTTTGCAACTCAGACAAGCAGCATTATACTAGTGACTAAGAACCAGCAAGCAAAACAGGCTTGTCTGGTTTTTTTTTTTTTGGCCTGACTGCTGGTATGACAAAACAAAGCTGGACTTATGAAAGGTCAATGTAGTTTTCTCAAGTCAGTCTATGAGTTCATTTCAGACAGTGACCTAATCTGAGAGCATCCCTTTAAAAACTATTTAATGCTTTTGTCCCCACAAAGAGCAAAATGTTCTTGACATACCTTTATCGTCACATTACCCTTAGTAACTTTCCTCATGTTGAAGCCCACTGTAGGAATCATATCTTCACTGAATTGGCCTGACTGAATAGAAGAGAGTTTGTATTAGATCTTGTCACAATAATGAGAGAATGTTTAAGCACAGAATCATGTATCTGCATGATTGACATTGTTTACAGTACATGGCTATTTAAAAAAATAAAATAAATAAAATAAACACAACTTTGTCCTCAGATAAGGAGAGAATTTTATAGTTGAAGTGCCAGAAAATATAGGTGATGGAATGAATTTTTGTACAGAGGCCTATTAATTCTCATTTCCAACCATGATTTCACCTCATTCTCAGGCCTATTCAGAAATGTTTCAGTCAAAGTCAAAAGAATGAACGTCTAGTGAGCAAGTATTGTGCGTGAAGCTAAACCAGAGAGGAAAAATGCTTTGCTTGCATTAAGCCATGCGAATTAACTCAATGTCTTGGTTATACAGAGCTTTAAATGAAAAGCATGCAAGCACTTCTTGTGATGGAGCTTAGTATTCCAGCTGTGTGCTGTGGGAACCTCACTGCATCACTCTGGAATAGGTATTTTTCCTAAGCTGTGTAAGACACTCAATTGGGCAACATGTACAGAGGGTGTCAACTCCAGTGGGATTGGCTTTCACCGCACACAGAACAATTATCCCTAGAGCAATAAGATGGCAGCCTGAAGAACTTGTACAGCCTCTGAGCCTCCTGAGAAACAAAACTGGCATCTCATATTTCACAATTTCACAGTACTCAGAAAAGTGGGAGTGGCATGTGTCCAGACCTGTAGACAGCAAGTGAGGATTGCAGTGTGACTGAAGGTTTGAGAGAATCTTCATGCTACTGTGCATTAATATTTAGTATTAAAGATTAGTTATGAATCATGGTCTCACAAGAAGTCTGATGTGTATGTATAAACTGGTACTTCCTTTCGTAGTAATTATATAGTTTTTACTTTTATTTGTAGTGTTAGCTGATGTTGGCCAAAGAAGCTCTTTTACATGGCACTGGAAACTAGAGGCCCTTTTTTTTTTTTGGATAAACAGGTACAGGTCGCAATAGTGCAGATTTCTCCCAGGCTATTCTGCCTCAACTTTAAGTTTACCTCTGCAAAAGTAAATGCTTTCTTCCAGACTTCTGCTGAAGTAGTATTGGCTGTAGTAGGTTTATAGTGGACACTGACCCATTTCACAATCAGACCAAATCAGGTGACTTGCAACATGTCTCAGATGTGAAAGCTTTCTCATTACTCTAAGCTATCCAATCTCTCCAATAGCATATTGCCACAGGACAAGGTCTTGCCTGCATCTTTCCATAACCTGACTCATTAAGTAGCTAAACTGTCCTGTAATATTACTTAGGTCAGCTAAATAAAGCAGCCGAATGAAAACTGCTTTAAACATAGTTCACAAGGTAATAGCCAAAGATAATGATCAACTTGTAACACCAGGCCTGGTTACAGAGTTATGCGCCTTCTACAGTTCAGTTGCCCCTTACCTCTGCACTGCATTTATCCATTCTTGAACCAATGAATAAAGGCAACTGGATGCCTCAAATACAGATTCACATACAGGTCCAGCAACTCTGATAAAGACAGACTGTTACGTAAGTTGATTTTTAAACAGACTATTGCAAACTCACCTTTGCTCATTTGACTGATCATATAAAAAGACCTCTGCAGTTACAAAAGTGTGTTGTATGTTGACTTTACTACTCAACGCTGAAATGCGGAGGAAGAGACCAGTTTAAGTGACAGATGAATGAATGGGCAACATGGGTAAATTTACAGATTCTATTTATACTGCAGGAGGTCTTTCAGGAGTTAAGATCTGTCCAGAGAAGCCAATGGCTTTTTTACAGCATAACTCTGAAGCTATTTTTACTTTATAGTTTGTAGATTGTTGCAACTAGCAATTAAAAGTGACTAAGAAAATTTTCTCTGTAAGATGCCCTGCCAGTGGAGGTTTAAGTTGCTGATTTTTCAAGCCATTGATCAGGTTTGCATTTTCACTGAAACTGCTTTTGTCGTGTCAGTGGCTTAGAAAAAAGGTCATGAGTGAGACTTCTCATAGTTTTGAGGTACTGTGTGAGTAGGTCAGTAAAGTTCCATTTCATTATTCCAGATGCTTCTCATCTGACAGGTTATTTGGCACTTATTTTGTAACAGATCAAAATCTTACTAGCCATTCTGCATATCTTCAATATCTAGTTTTCAGAGCATGCTCAGCATTTTGCAAATGTCAGACTCCAAAGGCCTCTCAGTTGAGCACCCAGAGAATACGACCCCCTTTTTTGGGGGGGGGTGATGGCCAGGGCTTCACACGTTTACTCAAGCCATTCAGGTGAACACCTCTGGCCCCCAAAGCCACAATGTGCCCAAACCACACCCCACAGTTCCTTCAAGAATGAAACAGCTCTCCACTGTAACATCAACCTGATACTTGCTTTGTTAGACTGTACCCTTCCCTTTTAGGTTTCGCACCTACTCCCCCACTCTTTCCTAAACAGGATTGTGGATGGCTTTTTTGTGTGTAGTTTTATTCTAGTTATGTTTTTCTTCTTCCTCCCAGCCCTTATGACCCTTTTCCCCCCTTACACTGTGCACTCTGTTTCACTTCTCCCCAGAGAGCCCTTTATCCTACTTGCTACTATCTAAAGCAGTGGTCCCCAAACTTTTCAGGGTCACACCCCCCTAACCCATGCCCCCCCTCTACCTCCCCGGGAGCAGAGGCCAGGAACAGGGCCACAGCTCCTGGTGAGAGAGGAGTACGGAAGGGGGCATGAACAGGAATAAGGGGGAGCCAAGGCTAAGGGCAGGACTAGGGCCATGGCTGCAGCTGAGGCAAAGAGCGGGGGGTGGGAGTGGAAGCCACAGCCAGGCTGCAATCCTGGGGCCAAGACTAGGAGTGGGAGCGGAAGCCACAGCTAGTCATGGAGCTGCAGTTGAGACTGGAGCAGAGCTGGATGGTGCTCCTGCCCCATCCCCCATGGGGGCTGGCCTGGTCCCTACCACACCCTCCCTCAAAAACTTTCCTCTGTGCTCCCCTGTGGGGGGGGGGGGGCATGCCCTACAGATTTGGGACCTCTGATCTAAAGAGTCTCTAATAGCATTATCCACACCGGAAGGAATCAGGCCTAAACTTTAGATTAAAGGTGTACTCTACTGGCTCAGACAGCAAGAAGCCAATCACCTAAAAACTATGACGTACAACTCAGACTTCATTTATTAAGAATATTCAGAATGTGATGGGATGCTTTAAGCAAGGCAAGCAAAAACAGCCTCAATATATTTGTAAAACTGTTCTTTGACAACACAACGGGAGCAGCAAATTAATAAGCAGTAATATTCTGTTTGTCAGGCAAAAGCTGCCTGAAACTGCAATGTCTGTGTCTTCTCTGAAGGTCACAAGACCAGATTGCTTGCTACAATGCACAAGGTTCCTACTTTTATCTTGATCACTTGGCTCTTTCAATTTTGCTCAATTCAACTCTTTTTTTCAGTGCTCTCTTTAGGTCATCTGTGCCTTCTTCAATGCTGCCCCTTACATCTGAAACTCCCTCCCTCAAAACACAGGTGACCATTTCTCCTTAATATGGCTCACTTCTGTAGAACCTAGCCAAGTTAATCAAATGATCAAGTTTTGAAGTCATACAGTGCAATATGTGCAGGGCCCTGAATTTTGGGGGATTATGTGTCCAGGTAAATTGGTGCATAATTGCTCTTTTGGTAGCACAAACTAAAGTTAGATTTTAAAGAAGCCAAAAGACATTCCATTTTAAAAGAAGGCTTCAAAATGTGAAACCAATCCAAAGTTGAAGATATTTGCCCAACTCTACAGGTAGTTAAGTTACATCTAACCATTGAATGGATGGGCAGGAGCACCATCCAGCTCTGCTCCGGTTGCAAAATCCAGCATGTAAGGCAGATGTTAAATGAAGTACCATTTTGTCAAGACAGTACTTAGTTCTTACTTTCAGTACAGTTGTCTATCTGAAGATTTAATCTCATTGCTACTTTACTATGGCCATCCAACATCTTGACAGACGAAAGGAAACACCACCAACCAGGGCCGGCTCTAGGCACCAGCAAAACAGGCTGGTGCTTGGGGCGGCACATTTTTAGGGGCGGCATTCTGGCGCGGGCCATGCCGCCCCTAAAAATGTGCTCCGGCCGCCCTAACTCACCTCCGCTGCTGCGGCTTGCGCGCCCTGCTCGCCCTCCCTCCCAGGCTCTCAAACCTGGGAGGGAGCAGGAGATCCCGAGCAGCTGCGGCGTGTGAACCAGCTGATTCGCGTGCCGCGGCCACTCGGGATCTCCCCCTCCCTCCCGGTTTTGAGAGCCTGGGGGGAGGAAGCAGGGCTGGGGATTTGGGGAAGGGGCAGAGTTGAGGCGGGGCCAGGGTAAGAAAAAAAAAAACGGGGGGGGAGGGGCAGCCAAAATTGTTTTCACTTGGGGCAGCAAAAATCCTAGAGCCAGCCCTGCCACCAACTCAGTCAATAGTGTGGGAGAAGAACCCATACACGAGTGGCAGACCTGCCCACAGTGGGTACAGGAGGTCCACTTGCCAGATGGAGGTTGGAGCATACTCTGCGCTTCTTGGCTCACTTGTGGGCCTCAGCCTGGGCTCTCCAATGTGTCTCCATGAGGACTGCACCAGCCTTCACCAAGCTTCTCCAGACTGAGCGGTTGTGGACAACAGTCTCCCATTTGTCAGTGGGAATGCTGAATTTCTTGAGACCTTGCTTGATCTTGTTGCTGTAGCGGAGCTGTGGCCTTCCTGTGTGTCGTGAGTTGTTCTTAAGTTGGCCATAGAGCACAGCCTTCAGCAGATGATCTTAAGGCATGCACTTCACGTGTCCAGCCAGCAAAGCCTGCAAGCGTCCAACGTAGTCTGCATAGACTGTAGGCCGGTTCTCTCAAGGATCTCATTGTTAGTGATCTGTTGATCCCAAGTGACTCCAAGAATATTTCTGAGACAGTGGAGATGGAAGCTGTTCAATCTCTGCTCCTGCTTGAGGGTACATGGCCCAGCTTTCACAGCCATAAAGGAGGATACTAAGGACACAAGCCTGAGAAGTGGACACCTTTGTGTTCAGGGCTAGCAGCTGGTTGTTCCAGACACGTGAAGTAACTTTGCCAAAAGTGACAGAGGCTTTGCATCAAGTTCTCTATCAAGGCTAAGTGAGCTGGTTAAAGTTGAGCCAAGATAGCAGAAGTGATCCACATTGTCCAGAGCTTCATTACAGATGCAGATTTTAGGTGGGATACTGGTGCCCAATGACACGATAACTGTTTTCTTCATAGTGATTACTTCGCCGAACTTGATACATGCATCAGAGAACTTATTCATCATGATCTGCAATTCATCAGGTGAGTTAGAGATGAATGCAGCATCATCTGCTAAGAGCAGATCCCGATTAGTGAACTGGGTGACATGCCTTTCGCTCTGAAGTCATCTGATGTTGAACAAGCTGCCATTAGTCTTTGATTCAATTAATATGGCTTTCTTCCCAGCTGGCACAGAGAAGAGCTTGCAAGCAACATCCACACATTCTCCCTCCTGCCTTTAGGAGCTCCAGAGTTATCTGATCCTTGCCTGCTGCTTTCTCAGGCACAATCTCTGATAGCTTTCTCTACTTCAAGAGCTGGTGTTTGGTACAGCTCATGCATTGTTGGAAGCTGAGGGATGGCAGCTAAGGCAGTAATCAGAGATAATGGTATCCTCTGAATAGAGTTATTTGTAATGCTCAATCCATCAGTCAAGTTGTTCTTGCCTGTCAGGATGGTACCATCTTTCGCTTTCAGGTTTGCAGTCTTTTTACAAATTGGACTCAAAGAGGCACTTGCTCCATCATAGGTACCACAAAGGTCCCCTCTGTCAAAGTAGGTCTGAATCTTTTTGCACAGGACTTGCCAATACTTTTGGGCACATTCTCTGATGGCTTTCTGGACCATAGTCTTAGCCTCTTTGAACTTAAGAGTTTTGAACTTGGTTGGCTGTTGAAGTAAAGTTAGGCGAGCTTGCTTTCTCTTTTCTATGAGTGGGAGCAGCAGATGTTCGAACCAGTCAGGTTGTTTTTTCTTTGTTACCCCAAAGAGATCCTTGGCAGTAGCAAGTTGTCTTATTCTAAAGTTTCCTACAAGATATCAGAATCAGGGGAATCAAGTTGCTCATTTTCAGAAATACTCAAGCGCACATTGAAATTTTGCACACGTGTCAGAGTCCTTCGTGTTAGTAATATTGAGGCAAAGTTTGCCTTTTGGCTTCACATGATGTATCTTTTTAAGATGTAATTGGAGCATGGCCCTAACAGTGTCGCAATCAGCACAATGCATCATAGAATATCAGGGTTGGAAGGGACCTCAGAAGGTCAGCTAGTCCAACCCCCTGCTCAAAGCAGGACCAATCCCCAGACAGATTTTGGCCCCAGATCCCTAAATGGCCCCTTGAAGGATTGAACTCACAACCCTGGGTTTAGCAGGCCAGTGGTCAAACCACTGAGCTATTCGATTGAGCGTGCAGTGTATCGCCAATGTTTCTGTGACGGATCAGGAGGAGGTCAAGCCAACCGGGGATGCCTCCATGTGACCTTGCTGCCACTGCTGCCAACAAAACACATAGTCAAGACCATCAGCTCACAAGAGGCACAAAGCTCAAGGACATACTGGCCATTTCCATTGGCCAACATGAGACAGATAGCCTCAATGACGTGACCCCAATGCTCCCAGTCCTTACCCTAAGGGGAACTGAAATCACCGAACAGCGAGTCTGCTCCTTATGGGACATTCTTGATGATTTGTTCCTGTTGAGACAACAGCTCAGCTTTATGCTGTTTAGAGTAGTCAAGTGTTGGTCTGTAGATGGACAGAAGATACAAGCTCCAGAGGCCTATATTCAACATCCAGCCGCGTGTTCCTCTTACTGATCAATACCGGAGGGATACATGCACATGCACTGAGGACAGACTTCTTGACAGCAAATCCCACACCGTAGACCATGGGTTCATTTTCAGCCTGCTCAGTGTCATTCCCACCCCTGCACTGGGCAGAATCTCATCATCAACAAAATATGGCCTTTACTTCATATTGAAGTAGAGTGAATTTTGTTTAGTCTAGAATACAGAAGTAGTTTTAATTGGCAAGTTCACTTGCTTAACCCATAATGCATTGCAGGTGCCATGTCCTGCAATGTCTGACCTAGCGTTTCAGTCTTGAGGCAGGAGTTTGGCTGCTGCATAATGTGCCAATTATATAGCCTAATGAATGCTGTGTCACTTTGAGGACAGCAAGCACAGTATGCTGACTTGAGTCGAACGGTAGTGTTTGTTTTGACTGCTCATTAATACCACACTCGTTAGACATCTTGTACTTCAGTAAGGGTCTCCTGAAAGATCACTCTTGTTTACTATCAGCGTGTATCCAGTTAGCCAACAAGCTTCTCCAAAACAAACTACAATATTCCAGATTCCAGTACAGGCTTTTACTAAACCAGAACTGAAAGAGAGGGGAGGAAGGAAGAAAAAAAAAAAAAAAAAAACACACACACACACACTACGGAGAGCATGGGAAGTAGCCCGCAGTTTCAATTTCTGGCCCAATCTCACTGTCTGTGCAGCTGCTCAATGAACTAGAGAAAACAGTTTTCTTTGCTTGCCATTTCCCAATCAGAAGAGGCATCAAAAGGAAATTCACATTTTTAGAAGTATCAGAGGGGTAGCCAGGTTAGTCTGTATCCACAAAAACAATGAGGAGTCTGGTGACACCTTAAAGATTAATAGATTTATTTGGGCATAAGCTTTTGTGGGTAAAACACAGCTGCTGCTCTCCAGCTGCCCAGCTCTGAAGGCAATGCAGAGGTAAGGGGCGCAATACCACGATCCCCCCTAAAATAACCCTGTGACCCCCTGCAACTCCCTTTTGGGTCAGAACCCTGAATTTGAGAAACTCTGGTCTCCCCCATGAAATCGGGGGTATAGGGTAAAAGCACAAAAGATCAGTAGTTACTTCTGTGCTGCTGCTGGCTTAAGATTAGGAATCCCATACTATGCCATCCATACTTCTGCGCTGCTGCCTTCAGAGCTGGGCAGCTGGAGAGTGGTGGCTGCTGACTGAAGGCCCGGCTCTGCAAGCAGCAGCGCAGAAGTAAGGGTGACAATACCATACCATGCCATCTTTAACTTCTGCGCTGCTGCTGCCGCCATCAGCTCTGCCTAATCAGTGGCTGCTGGCCAGGATCCCAGCTCCCCAGCTCTGAAGGCAGCACCACCGCCTGCAGCAGCACAGAAGTAAGGTTAGCAGTACCACAACCCTCCCACTATAACCTTGTGACAGCCCCCCCCCGCCCCCAACTCCTACAATTACAACACTGTGAAATTTCAGATTTAAATAGCTGAAATCATGAAATTTATTATTATTTTGTATATCTTATGACCGTGAAATTGACCACAATGGACCATGAATTTGGTAGGGCTCTAGATATTTGTAATACCACGATAGTATTTTACACTTGAGAGTTCCACAGGTAGTAAAGTTTAATCTTACCTACTTCGTTTAAAGTGGGATGAATGAATTTAAGCCAACAACTAACATGTCTCACTTTAACACGAAGGGACAGTTATCCAAAAACTTGTATGCATGCAGTTTGGGATCTGTTCTCTTCAACTCTTTCTTACAACGTCCTTGGGCCATAGGATATTCTTTATCAAGAAGGTTATACCCGAGGTATCTGAGCAAAAACTATTTAGACATTTGCCTAATATAAGGCTTGCTGGCTGTACTAGGTACTTGCGCAACATTTACTATACAGGTCTTGGTCCAAAACAAATGCTTCGTGTTCAGTTGTATTTGAGACACTGCATGTGTAAAGCAAGCTACTTGCTGAACACTTCCATCTCCACCTGAAGTGTTGCAAGCCTCCACAATACGCAGAGCGCTGTAGCTACAGCATGATAGGCCGTAGACCATGTTCAGAACACTGGCTTCCTGTTAGCTGTGATGGCGTTGTCTGAAGACCAGTTTGGGATGTAAAGTGAGACTCCAGCATTTGATCTTAATAGGATTAGTATATAGCTCTAGGGCTGCTGCTCCTTGCATCTGCATCAACAATTCACTTCAATTTTCAGCATGGATTTGAAGTATCAGAGGCGATATACAAAATAAAGTTGATCTACACCTCTACCTCGATAGAACGCTGTCCTTGGGAGCCAAAAAATATCTTACCGTATTATAGGTGAAACCGTGTTATATCGAACTTGCTTTGATCCACCGGAGTGCGCAGCCCCGCCCCCGCCCGGAGCACTGCTTTACTGTGTTATATCCAAATTCGTGTTATATCGTCGCGTTATATCGGGGTAGAGGTGTTCAAGTTTGAAGCAATGTTTCTTTGCCACCACCAATCTTCAGAAAATTTTGACTGCACATTATGAACTATTGAAACTTAACTCATCAACAGATCTCTAATGGCAATGCCATTACGCAGTCTTTATCATAGCCTTTTTAAAAGTAACATACAAATATAAAAAGCAACAGAGATCCAGACTAACATGGCTACCCCTCTGATACTTATACAAATATAAGTTTAAAGTAGTACTAATTGGAATAAATTTAAAGAAATGCTGAATACCTGACAAGTATCAGCTAATAGACTTAGTGACAGTATGCATAAGACCTCCATTTCAGATATTTGGATATGTTACTGTAATTGCCACATGCTTAAGTGTGGCGGTTTGCTTCAAGTCTGGGGAATATTTGGTTCTGAAGTGACAAACTCCTGCACTGTTCAGACCCTGACGGAAGTTTAACATTAGGCTAGTGCATAGACCGTTTTCCTGCTTTGGTCATTTTCTGACATTTAGGTCTCAGCCTACAAGTTTCTGCCTCTATTCAAAACAGAGAAGTACAACCCCCTCCCCTGCAAATACTTGGCGGGTGAGCTTTCTACCGAGCTCTAGAAATCACACTTGGCATTGAGAATGGACTGGCTTTTATTTACTGACTTTTACCATTGAGAGAAGGAAGTACAGTGCAGAGATTAGATTTGTGGCTTAATATTTGAGCATTGCTGCAGAGCAGCTCCTTAAGATGAAGCACATGCAAAAACATCCACCTTTAGTATCCTAAGGGATTCAGAAAGTGATACATCACCAAACTTTGCCATTGCACAAGACAGATTCTCATCTACTAGTCAGCCCAACTTGCTCATGACTTGTCTTCTAGACAAATATAAAGGTAGCATGACTCATAAAGGAATGACATAATGAAGCTTGGGTATGGATTTTATCTAAGATACACCCCTGTCCACCCACACTGGGACTCTACAGCTAATACAAGCAACCATGAGAGAGTGTTCATGCTAATGTCTCCTCCCAATCATTCTAATAAGGAAGATTGAAGTCAGTGTTTTCCTGGGTATCTTGAATTCTGGTACTTTACACAAATTTTTAGGGTCCTTCACTACAGAGGAAGCAGGTCTTTGACCCACATTTATAGAGTTTTAAATACCAAAGCCATCAAGCCATACTGTAAACTCACTCAAGGCCACTGCATCATACATTTTGAACTCATGAAGTAGAGGCAAACAAAGGAACAGTTTAAGATCTTTTAGATGTTAGTTTAAACTCAGTAAATTAGAACCCGTGAGACTAAATTAGAGACCATGTTTCAATTGTTACTAAATTAGAGACCGTGTTTCAATTGTTTCCTGTTGTGATGCCTTAGTAAGATTCAGAAACTCCCTATTGGTTTAGGGACTCACTTGGTATCCATTGAGATCCAACAAAGAATAATTCCCAACAACTATAAACTGGGCTGCGGTGAAACCATATGGTTGGAAAGTTTAAGTACATTAGCTTGAAATGCAAGCAACTGAAGCGTTTATAGTACTTGTTTCACAGCCCTAGCTTGATGTTTCCTAAGCATTCTAGATAGCTCTCTACTGAACTGACCACTAAATGCAAACACAGTAATTCAATGGAGAACAAGAGCTGAATACCACCCCTTTCCACCTCTAGAGGTGAAAGGTATACCATAGCCTGAAAGCCTTTATTCTGCTCTCCACAACTGCAACAGTGAAAGTAATGAATTTCTATTGCAAGACAAGATACCTCCCCAGTTTGTGATGTAAATCACCTCATGTATACCTGAGTGAGGATCTATACATCTCATCACCACTGGTAAATAAGGTAACTAAGGTACGTCTATGTTGACCTGGAAGCAAGCCTCCTACCCTCGGTCCACAGACTCTGAAGCCTAGTGGGATGGTGAGCTTCAGAGCCCCTGTTCCAGCCCAAGCAGCAATGTCAAAGCAAAGTCTATCCTGATATTTTTAGTGCCCTAGCCCAAACCCTGCTACCACAAATCTGTGGACTCAGGCTAGGAGACTCACTCCCCGATGCAGTGCAGACATCCTGAGAACCCTATGAGAATATATAACTTTATAGCTCAATTACCTTTACGATGCCATTCATATGCAGATCCAATATGGATCATCCTGAGATGACCTCTCTGTCCCTCTCAGCACAACTGGGCTTGAACTTTCTTCCTTTGGGAAAAAATTCTACCAGTATTTGTATTACAGTAGCACCTAGAGGTTCCAAATAAGGATCAGGGTGCACTGTGCTAGGTACTGCACAAACCCAGAAAAGAAAAATCATCCCTGCCCTAAGGAGTTGACAGTCTGTTAGTTCATCCATTTTAGAAAAGGAGTTTACTGTACTGTAAAATGCACTTTTGGGTTGCCGACACTGTAAGGGAATGTATATATTGAAAAAGAAATCAGTCATTTATAGAATGTTTGCATGATATAAATGGGAGGAGAAACTTATGAGCGTGATTGTATGATGGGGTTGCTTATGATGGTAGTGGGCAGGGCTCAGCAGTCCTGAGGCTCACTTCTGGTTTATATCTTATGTTTCTAAAAGCTTATGCTTCAGGTGGCCACCTGCAGGGTTCAGGACACAGTTGAAACAGCATGAGTGACAGATTTTTTTTAAATGTCTTGTTAACAGTGAGTTTAAAGATACATTAAGAGGACAGTAAGTGTTATATTTTAGAAGAGTACATGCTTTCATTAACAGTTGGTTACTATTAAGCGGGAGGACCAGAACATTTGGCATTAACAAGCTGGATCATCTGATGCCTGGCTTCCTGATACAAGTTTTACAATAAAATCAGCCAAATATAATGCATGAAGTAGCTTTTGGAAGCTGAAGTTCAAATGTAGAACCAATATTTACCAAAACCAGTTCAAGACTTTTAGGCTTTGTGCAACAAGAATCTATCAGCTCACTTGAAATATTTGTGTTTCAATTGTGTCACATGATTAAGGAGACTGGTTGCCTACTCGGTTGCAGCTTTCTGACAGTAAGCCTGAAGAAAGACTGTTGACAGACAGATGCTTGCTGTAGAGATGCAGTCACCAAGAGTTACTTAGACAGTGCAAAAGAGGCTTCAGAGTCTAGTGAACAGAGAACACTATTAGTCCTCAATTAAAATCCTGGGAAAATTGAGTTAGATTTTATCTGCTTACACTGCAGCAAAAAAAAAAAAAAAAAAGTTAAATCTAAAAGCCATAGGCCTCTTTACATTCTGGAAAGTATGGCCCATGATGGAATGATGCCCTTCCTTATGACCAGGTTTACTCATACACAGGGAAAACTATATTCATTATGGTGGTATCTAATTAAAGGAACAGTGACTAAAGTGGAACCTTCAAAGAAGGCATCTGCTTCACTACATTTTCTGCCTCACATGGTAGCTAAGTGGAATCTGAAAAAAACCCACTTATCTACAAGAGTTTATAACTAGACTTCACTATAAACAGGTCCAATCCCAATTTACATACCTAGTGAGGAAGAGCTAATGAGCCATGGTAGTTAAAGACTAAGTAGTACAGAAGGAAGTGGTTAAGTATAGGAAAAGGAGGGACATTTCCATTATTTGGAACAGGACATTTTATTTGGTGCACTTTCCAGGTTAAGTCTGATCAGCAGTCAGCTCGTAAGCTGATGAGTAATTGGCACTAACCATTTCACCTGATGCAATCAGATACAAGTCATTACAGGAACCTGCTTGGTACAAGAAATCTTCATGCTGTGTCTACATTACAAAGAGTTGCAAGGGACCTGGTTATGATATGATCACTTTTGTGGAGAACATGGTAGACGTGTCCCCCCCCCCCCCCCCCCACACACACACACAATACAAAATCATTGGACATGTAATCAGTGCTAAGATCTTGCATCTATTCTACAAAACTGAAACAACAGATTGCAATATTCTGCTTGTATTTTAGACCCTGGTTTTACCTTAGCATTCCAAAGTAGTCAAGAAAGCTGTCCAAATGCTACAAACCTATCTACTGCTGCACTACACAACCAGATAAATGCTGCAGTTCTGGCATGGCCCAGCAGTTACTGACTCTCACAGCACCCAGAAAGTGTTTTGCAAGTATATGTATTTAATAATAGTATCAGAGGGGTAGCCGTGTTAGTCTGAATCTGTAAAAAGCAACAGAGGGTCCTGTGGCACCTTTGAGACTAACAGAAGTACTGGGAGCATAAGCTTTCGTGGGTCAGAACCTCACTTCTTCAGATGCAAGTGAAGTGAGAAGTGAGGTTCTGACCCACGAA
>NC_048304.1:15455670-15459176 GCF_013100865.1 Trachemys scripta elegans | reverse complement strand
AAGCAACAGAGGGTCCTGTGGCACCTTTGAGACTAACAGAAGTACTGGGAGCATAAGCTTTCGTGGGTCAGAACCTCACTTCTCACTTCACTTGCATCTGAAGAAGTGAGGTTCTGACCCACGAAAGCTTATGCTCCCAGTACTTCTGTTAGTCTCAAAGGTGCCACAGGACCCTCTGTTGCTTAATAATAGTGTTCACCCATATAAATTTCAGTGCTTTAAAGCCAAAGACTAAGCAATTGTTAGTAAAATGTACCATCTTTTGATCTTCAAATAGTAGACACATCCTCCTTCTGCCCCGGAGGATGGGGGGAAAAAAAAAAAAAGTGTTTACTTAACATCTCTTCTCCCAATAAGTGGTACTTCTACCACTTCAACCAGTTACACACTGTATGTTCTTTCATCTATCATGAGCTCCTAGTACAGTACATTTAGAGTACTAGGTGTTCATGGGGTTGTTTTTCAAAGGATGTGGGAGTGAAAGAACATTACAAATGTCACTGACCAGTTTGGTAGCCAGAATAGACTCAAACAAAACTACCACTAAGTAGAGAGAGTCTATTCCCTCTCCTATCCAGTTGATATGTACAAGAAATTTTGATTCCAGTCTTCTTGTTGCTGGCATCCCATCATTTCCCCACTTCTTCACCACTGAAGTGAGTCTTGGCTGTAAAAGACTAGAGAGACAGCCAGCACTAGTAATCTGGGGCTAAGAACGGACAGAGCTGAGGGCTCTGCCTGCTAGGCCAGACAGCTCCCGAAGTCAACAAGCTATCAGGATTGTGAGGTTAATCCTGTTGCTCAAAGTTTGGTTGTTCTGGCCAGCTACAGAGAGGATCCTGAAGCACAGGAAAGACTAGTATTGCAGGGCCTGCCTTAAGTCTGTTCAATCATTTTAAAACCTGGTTCAGCCTTCTGAAAAGCAGAGAGAGCTTCACTTTGAGGACTACCATACTACCTTCCCTACCAAAAAAAATAAATAAATAAAATAAATAATAATAAAAAAAGAGCCTCTCTCCCAAACACTAACAACTTAGTCCTGCAGATGTGCTTAGCCAACAAGACAGAGGCTAAATTTATGGAGGAAGTGTTACTCAATTATTAGAGTGTCCTTGTTACACAGTATTAGGATGACACCAAGTTAGAGTGACATTCTTGATTAGGCAATGTAACTGCCAGAACACGAGAAAGTCAGTTACATTTACTGAGCAAGACCTAAATTCTTCAACATCTGCAAGTTGAAAACTTGGTAAATAAAGTTTCCTTTCCAACAGGTTAGTCAAATAAAACTTTGATCAGAGTGGCATGCACACAAAGAATAAAATAGAAATACTGATTTGAGCAGAGCTTATCCTTCACAACCAGTAAACTGCAAACATAAGCTCTGAAATACATCAAGACTGTCAAAGTGCCCAACAGTTGTATTACGCCTTGCACACACTGAGGGACAGTCTGGTTTACCAGACCTGGTGAATATACTATCTAAAGTCCTTATATTTATTTATTTATTTTTAAAACAGCTACAGGACAGTACTGAATCCATGAAAATGCTTTTTGGCAGAAGGGTGACGTAAGAAGTGAGGACTATCCAAGCTTAACAGAACACAAAATGTAAAATCTGTGTGGCTGTAAAAGAATCATACTGTTCCCACTCTTACGCAGCCAAAAAGTTGGCTTGTCTCTACCAAGATAAGCTTCTTAGCCAACTTACACCCAAGAATTCAGTACATCAAGTGATTGTCATATCCACGCCAGACCAAAACTGGTTTAATGCCTCAGTTTCATTTAAGTGCCTCACTCATGTAAGTGACTTGGACTATCAGTTATGCCCTTTACTGCATGTGAACGAAAACACCAAGTCATATGTAGCCTTCCCCAGCTGCAGTATTGGATACCAATAGCAGAGCCAGAGGAAACATATGCAATTCAGTGTTCCAGGCAAGTCATTCAATTTGTCTCCTGTTCAGTGACAGTCATAAGAAACTTCACACAGGAGGCCTCAGACTTCTAATTGGTTCAGTGAATCCATCAGAGCACACCAACCAACCATGAAGTGATTTTCTTCAGCTATTCAGAAAGTGTATGCCCTAAAACATTCTATTAACAGGAGAAGGTATAGATTGTTGGAATCAGAATATTTTTAGCAGCTAGGAATTAGCAGCAGAGTGTAGACATAGGAGAGGAGTGCAATGTCAGGAGCAGACCTTCATGACAAGAAAAGAAAGCAGCTTTAAGCAGTTTATGGCAGATTATCAGAAATAAAATGGAAGAAAGTGGTTGAAGGCACTCTTCACGTTATGTGGTTGTTAGTATAGTTTGCCTAGACAACATGACATGGGAAGCTGTCCTAAAACCAGGTCATCAAGCTATGCTGTAAGCAGTATTATGGCTGTCAGTAGAGAGTCTGTGTACACATCAAGCAAACTATGCTACATTTGTTAGTACAGAAAGCACCATGTTGTAGCTATAGTTCTAGTGAGGCCATCTCAACCCAGCAGTCTTAGTTTTAAGGAAAGCGCATGATGGATCATCAGCAAGAGAGACAGTTATTACAGCCAGTATTTTATCCCACAAAACCCAATACACAGAATGTCAGTTTTATTCTAGTCCACTGTACTTCTATGTTCCAGTTGCATGGATGCTATATAGGATACTGTGCCAGGAACTGTAAAATGCAACAAGATTTGTAGATTATGGCTAATTACAAACCAAATTAAAGCTCAGACAAGTGGGTACCTAATCCTGCTCAAAAGTAGCTACCAACCCCTCATTACTAAATAATGGCATTGCAATGAGGCCTGTAGGAGCAGCTGGTAGGAAGCAGTGGTCTCCCTACCAGACAGAGGAGACCTCCATTGGCCTCTGTGCAGTGCCAGCACTGCTAGCCTGCTGCAACCTCCTGTTTTGAGGGTTGGGTCTTCAGACCTGCCCTAAGGTTGCTCAAAGAGATGGCCCATCCCCCCAAAATCCACCATTCCCATACACCGAGCCAAAAGTCATCCCCTAACCACTGCCAGAAACCTCCTCCAACCATACTCCACCCCACCTAAAGGCTGGGAGAGGAGAGCAGCCTGTCCCAACCCCCAACCGCCACCCAGAGACAGGCCTGCTTACACCCCATCCAACCCAATTGGGGGGCAGACCAAGGGATTTGGACTCCCTCCAACACTCTCTCTCCCCCCATTACCCCCATGGCCCAGAGAGCCCCCCCCCCAGCCCAATAGGAGATGGATTAAGGGACTCAGACCACTCCTACCCCCTCTCCCCAGTACCCCCCCAAGACGGAGAGAAACCCCCCCCCAGCCCAATAGGAGATGGACTAAGGGACTCAAATCACTCCTACTCCCTCTCCCCTGTACCCATCCCCCAAGACACAGAGAACGACACAGAGACACCCCCCCCCCCCCGCCGCCCCACGGCACCCCGCCCCCCCCCCCCCCCCCCCCCCCCCCCCCCCCCAGGCCCCCTGCCCCCCCCCCCCCCCCCCCCCCCCCCCCCCCCCCCCC
>NC_048304.1:15404905-15455573 GCF_013100865.1 Trachemys scripta elegans | reverse complement strand
AGACCCCCCCCCCCCCCCAGATGGACCAAGGAACCTGGATCACTCCTACCCCCTCTCCCCTGTACCCGTCCCCCAAGACACAGAGAACCCCTCCCCCAGCCCAATAGGAGATGGACCAAGGGACCTGGATCACTCCTGCCCCCTCACCCCCGTACCCCCCCCCCGGGGGGCAGTTCCCCTCCCCGCCCAGCCCGCGGGAGCGGGCCCGAGCTCACCGCGATGACGTTGACGAAGGTGGTCTTGCCCGAGTACTGCAGCCCCACCAGGGTGAGCTCCATCTCCTCCTTCCAGAAGAGCGAGCGGAACCAGTCCAGCAGCCGGGACAGCAGCGCCAGCATCGCGGCGGCGAAGCGGGCCGGGACCCTCCGGCACTGGCACTAGCGCTAGCTCCGGCCCCTCGGGGACTCGCGGCGGCGGCGGCTGGCGGCCCCTCCGGCAGCGACTCGCGGGCTGCGGCTCCGGCCAAGGCCAACGCTGCCCTGCTCGCCGCGCCGCGGTCATATGACGGCTCGGCTCCACACACCGGCCGGGGGAGCAAGAGCGGCCCGGCCGGCAGCAGCCGCAAACCCAGCCTACGGCGCCCCCTGCCGGCTAGGTGTCCGCCCTGCGCCCGGGGAGGACTCGTTCTCGCGTCCCTGCCCTGCCAGCGCCGCCCAGCGGCCACCTGAAGGGCTGGGGTTGGGGCAGGGATAGGGACTGGGGCAAGACGGAGATAAACAAGGTCAAAGGTAGGGGCAGGGATAGGGGCTGGAGCAGGAATAGGGGGATAGGGATGGGGCAAGTATAGGGGGTTAGGGACTGAGGCAGGGGCTGGGGCAGGGATAAGCGGATAGGAACTGGGGCTGGTGCACAAATAGGGGTTGGGACATGTGCACCGCACTGCCATCCCCTTCTACTCTCACCCTATCCCCCAAAAGCACCCCCAGACCTCCTCCTCCAACAGCTCTACTGCCCCCATCCCACTCCCTAATACCCCATATAGAGGATTGGAAGGATTCGATTTTTATTGGTCAATGTCACTTTCACTGTATGTACAACAAATATTTCCATGGATAAGAGTGGAAATTTACAAATAGGCAAGGTAAGAAAAATGCTGCTTGAGAGCTTATGAGAGTTCGGTTTAAGGATATTTACTTTGGGTTTTTGACTATTAGTGTTTTGATGGCTATAAAGCTTTAACTTCTTGAATCTCGCTGTCTCTTGTCATTAAATAATTATTGTCTGACACTCCCCATTATCTGACACCTGTCCCATAATTTCCCACAACTGTGAAAATTTAAATCAATAAAAAAAAAATTGAAATGCTTAAAAATAAACATTGATATTAAATGCTGAAATTCTAAGAATATAAACACTGAATTCCACCTAGCCTATTCCAAATGTTCAGAAACTTTGTCAACCCCCCCAACCCCCCCAAAATTATGCAACTGTCTTAAAAATCGTGAGATTTTGAAAAATAAATATTAATAGTAGGTTATTTTTATTTGCCTTCTGCTTTCTGAGCCTGTGGGGTGCGCTTGGGTCACATTTTCCAGCTTTTTTCCAGAATCATTAGGGTTAGAAACTTTTTTTTTCCAAAATGAAAGCAAAGATTTTTGCACAGTCACTTGCCTCCAGGAGCCAGGGCTTTAAACATAAAATATTGATTTATGATAAATCATGAGAATTGGCAACACTGGCCACCACTTGCTATGCCACACAGCTACCCACCCAATACCCCATACTGCTTCCCCCCATAGTGTCCTGAACACCCCCAAATACTTCCACTGCCTCTGATAGCCCATCACCTTCTGATATCCTGCACTGCCCCTGTCTACTATCCACTGCTACCCTGACAACTTCACTGCTAACCCACTGCCCTGTGATGCCCCCCTCTTAAACCTGCTGCACCATTAGCCCTGTGCTGTCCTTGCATCCCCCACTGCCCCACACTCTCCCAAAAGCTCTACTGCTCCCAACCCCACTGCTCTCTGTTCTCCCACATTGCTCCCTATATCTCCACTTTCCCTTCTCCCATCCCACCACCCTGTATTACACCCCCACTCACACAGTGAACCCTCTGATGCAACCTCTTATATCTACTGACTTTCCCGCCCTGACTTCCCCCTTCTACCAGCCCCCTACCTGCTGCAACACCCCAGCCATCCACCCCTTGGAAACAGGTTGCTTATTACATTGAAATTTACTTACCCTTGGAGCCCTGTGCTAGTGCTTGAGAATGAAAAAGAGAAATTGATCAGCCTGGTTTCCCTGTCCAAAATGAGTGAAGTACATAAAGGAAGCAAATAGTGTCAATGGGGAAAAGTAGATTAACGGTTTAAAGTTAGGTTGGCTTCGGTATACTGGTCTGGGCAAAGCTCAACAGTTTGACTCATAGAATTTCAATAAATATGAAAAGAACAGGGGCAAAGTGTTTTCAAGGAGGGACCTTCGGCTTTGGAACCTGCTCCCCTAGATCCAAAATAGCCCATCTGTTGAACTTCGCAGTACAAAGGCATAGCTATTTATTTACTTGGGCTTTGGGGGGAGGCAGGGGCTTGAAATGGGCTGAGGTTGGTAGTTCTCTGATGGGTCAAGTTTTGTTGGGGGCTGTTAGTTGCTAGTTCCAGCTGATTTGCTTTTTCTAATTTATGTCAGTTATCTAGAGTGCTAGGTAGGTACCTTTTGTGTGCCTCCATGAAAAGCCATATATTTTGCATGATTTCAATACCAAACCATGAACTGACCCCAGATTCATCAAAACGGTTTGATGAATCTACTTTTTGATTCAAGACGATGACAAAATCTCAAATGAAGGGAGTATCTCCTGGCATTAGGATTCATTGTATTTCACAGGGTAGTTGTACCATTGCTTCCTTTTAAAATATTTGATTTTTCACAAGTTAAGCCCCATCCTGCAACTACCTCAACACAAGTGCATCCCAGGGGTCTGCCTCCATAAATGTAATTGTAGGACTGGGGTTTAAGTAATAATAATCATCATATGTTCATGTGGTATATACTATATGCTATACTGTAATAAAATATTACATAAAACACACATCTAATATACTATTAATCTTGGAGATTTCACACAATGTCCTAAAGTCATTTAAAAAAAAGAATGAAAAGGGTTCATGAGTACAGTTAGCAATCTCTATAATAAGCAACAGAGGGTCCTCTGGCACCTTTAAGACTAACAGAAGTATTGGGAGCATAAGCTTTCATGGGTAAGAACCTCACTTCTTCAGAAGCAGTCCATAATATTTTATTAAAATATACTTCTGTTAGTCTTAAAGGTGCCACAGGACCCTCAGTCTGAATCTGTAAAAAGCAACAAAGACGGCTACCCCTCTAAGTCCCTATAATGTTGATCTGATAATCCAAGTCTATTGCACCTAGAAAGGAGTTTAGATTAGATCTTCCTGTTGTTGTGCCAGTCTTGTAACAGATTGGGCCTGGTTCCCCTCTCGTTGGTACCACTCTACCTCCATTGCCTTCACAGGAATTAGTCCTAATTAATGTGAGTCAAAAGTCCTATTCCTAAAAGATGTACCGTATTTTATTGATTTAGCTGTTAATACAATGCGATGAATAGGAGACAGTTGCAATGAATAGGAGACAGTTGCATATTACAGTCTGCTCTTTCCCCATGCTCAAGGGAAATGGGCCCAATTTCATAAATTAAATTAATGGAGATATCCTATCTCCTAGAACTGGAAGGGACCTTGAGTCCAACCCCTGCCTTCACTGCAGGACCAAGTACTGATTTTGCTCCAGATCCCTCAGTGGTGCCCTCAAGGATTGAACTCACAACCCTGGGTTTAGCAGGCCAGTGCTCAAACCACTGAGCTAGCCCTCCCCACATCCTTGATGTCATTCCACTGATCTCAGTGGAGTTACACCAGGGCTGTGTGTGGCCCATAAAGTTTTAAAGTTCCCACAAGCAAAGACATTGACAAAGCAGATAGGGTCAGGGTAGGCCGGGCCAGCTCTAGGCACCAGCAAAACAAGCTGGTGCTTGGGGCGGCACATTTTTAGGGGTGGCATGGCCGGCGCCAGAATGCCGCCCCTAAAAATGTGCCCCGGCCGCCCTAGCTCACCTCCGCTGCTGCTGCCAGGGCGCGCGAAACAGCTGATTCGCGCGCTGCTACTTGCCCTCCCTCCCAGGCTCTCAAACCTGGGAGGGGGGGGAGACTCCAAGTGGCCGTGGCACAGCGCCGCTTCTCCCCCTCCCTCCTAGGCTTGAGAGTCTGGGGGGAGGAGGCAGGGCTGGGGATTTGGGGAAGGGGTGGAGTTGAGGCGGGGCCAGGGGTGGGGTAATTAAATAGTGGGGGGGCGGCCAAAATTGTTTTTGCTTTGGGCGGCAAAAATCCTAGAGCCGGCCCTGAGGGTAGGCCCCCTACCTTAAAAGAATAGCAGAAAAAGAAGCAGTCCATAATATTTTATTAAAAGCCAGCAATGACATGAGTGATTGCCAGAGATTTCCAAGCCCCAGTCACAGTGCCAATTACACAATACACAATAAGTTACACACTTTCTTTAAACAATTAATCTTTTCCCCGGGGAGACATCTTTGAGGAGCCCAATGTATTTTTCATTCCTAAAATCATCTAGAACTAGCCCTCCTTGTGCTTAAACTGTGACATTTGCTGTGCCAGACCCAGAGAGGAGGGCCATTAGCTGAACAACTGAGGATGTAAAAAAAAAAAAAAAAAAGAAGTGTAGCCTAACAGATTAACTGTTAGTTATATGCAATGTGGTGGTTTGAAAATAATTAATATTTTGTACCTATCCTTGTTTGCAAGGGTCTCACAACACTTTATATTTTATAAATATTTGGAGCCTGAGCCACTGTAGTATGAGGAACTGAAAAAATGGGTCAGATTTCCCAAGGGAACCAGTCACAATGCGGATGAAAGGCTATGAATAAGCCTCACAGCACCGGAAGCCCCCTGACTCAGCCAGAATTCCTCTGGGCAGCCCATACAAAGAAGAGCTCTGGCATCTTTTGAAAGAGTGAAGCATGCATTCCCCATTGCACCGGGTCAGCTCTGTGTGGAATGGAACAGGCTAATAGCCCTGTGCTCTCTCCATGCCTTCCGACGCTATCAGGAGGCTACCCGCTTTGTTAGCCTAGTGCTGACCCTGCTCCCATCAAAAGCAATGGGGACTTCAGTAGGAGCAGGATCAACACTTGGTGGTCTTGCCTGTACACCTGACTAGATTGGGCAGATCCCTATGCAGGGGCTTCCACTGTAGAGAGAGGAAGGTTTCTTTACCCTTTTTGTCTGATGTATCCTAAGCCAGCCACATGCAGATCCTTAATTCATTAACACTGCTGTCATCTAGGCTGTATACCCATTGCACAGACAAAGTCACAAAGACAAAGAGAGGATCAGTGATTGCTGTAGGTGCAAGCCATTGTACAGAACCCACATTCTGAGTTTCCCATGTGGCACGCCAGCTCCCCACGCTCCCCACTGCTCCTACCAGTGACTAAATGACACATGTTGACCATGAACATACCATGAGAATACTGTATCACATATTTCAGCCCCACACACTTCCTTTATAGACGCATTCATTCTCTGGTCTCCAATTTCTGTAAATCTTCCTCCAAGGTTTGCAGCCTCTCAACCTTTTTGGGGGGCTTCTGTCACTCCTGCATTGCTAATCCTGTCTCTCCTGCATTGCTAACTAAATACCATAGCAGTACTTGATAGAGCATTTTCATACCTGTGAATCACAAGACACTTTACAGATCTAATAGAGATACATGATTTTATTTATTTCTATAATGTTTAGCATATTCCTAATAAGATAATCATCATCATCATCATTAATAGGTCTGATCTTAAGAAGCACTAACCACCTGCAGCTCCCACTGCAATCAATGTGAATTGGGAATGCTCAGCTCCTCTCAGGATCAGGCAAATGATGCTTCATGTTCTGATATTGTAGTCTTCAGCCAGGGCTCTTGAAGCAAATAACATAGCAACTTAATTATTTATTGGTTGGCATTCTGTCCTGGATCTCAGAAGAATGTACACAGCAATACCCTTCTGCTTTGTGATTTGTGTATGAACACTGAACAAGATTTCACAAGAGCCAAAAGCAACAGCACAGCCTGTGCACGCAGAAACTCACATTTTATGACATGGGGGAAGCTGATCTCAGTGGTCATTTCCCTCTGTAGCTATAGATCATTACTGGGTTACTAAACAATGTCCTAAGATATATGTCTTTGTACAAGCTGAAAACAGACAAGAATACACACCATTGCACATATTTCCCTCCAAAATCACTAATGGGCATTTTGTTTCTGGGAGCAAGTAAAATTTGCTAACTTAACCACTCAAGCAAAAAGAGAGTCAAAGGTACAGGGCATTTTGTACTGGAAAACAACCACATTAATACTTGGAAGAACACAAAATTCCCCTCATCTGTCTTGGAATTTGTAAAAGCTTCACAAAGCCTTTCCACGTGGATAAGAAATGTCCTGTTCCATGATTTCCAGGCAATAAGCTTGGGGACTGACTACAAGATGCTTCCAGTATATGGGGTGGGGATGATACAACTTCTCTCTTAAGTTTAGTACCGCAAAAGAGTAACACAGACTGCAACAGCTTCTCCAATGTCCGCGTTTGAACATTGTGAATATTTGATATATTTGAAATATTGTGAATATTTCTCTTAATAAAACTGTTGCAAAGCTTTATCTGATGGCCAACATAGCAGGATTGACCACAGTGATTTAACTCGACTATTAAAGCTCATTATATCACCTTACTAGTACATGCTAGGTATTGTTCTCAGCTTATAGTAGTGTATCCACAAGTCCTGTGACTGCAGTAGGAAAGGCAGACCTGGACAATAACCTAGATAAACAATTTAATTGACTTTTCAACAGACTAACAGTGGTTCTTAGCTTCTTGGACCTTGAGCCCACCTTCAGACCTTTGCAATCTCAGCCCTCTACAGAAACATCCTGAAATCCCACGCATTGGTTACCATGACATGGCAGAGGTGGCAATGGTGCAGTGGTTTGCAGGATGCTTCAGGCATCTGAGAAGGACCTGTTTCCAGGTGGCTAACTACAGCTGCTTTAAAAGAAGACAGGACATAAAGAACAGGAATAGGATCACTGCCCTTCATCCCCAGACATGTACTGCAAATTCCTTGGAAGATCACAAAATGCAAGAGGAGAACCATTAGACTAACACAGTAATACTAACTAGGTCCAGAACAGCAGTTCTCAACTATTTCTTTCTAAGGCCCCACAACATGCTATAAAAACTCCACAGCTCAGCTGTGCCACAACAACTGCTTTTCTTCATATAAAACCCAGGGCTAACATTAAGGGGTAGCAAGTAGGGCAATTGCCTGAGGCCCCGCACCACAGGGGGCACTGTGAAGTGAAGTTCCTCAGGTTTCAGCTTCAGCCCTGGGTGGTGGGGCTCGGGGCCCTGGGCTGCAGTCCTGCGTGGTGGGGCTTTGGCTTTCTGCCCTGGGCCCTAGCGAGTCTAACGCTGGCCATGCTTGGAGGACTCCCTGAAACCTGCTTGTGGCCCCCCAGGGGGCCTTGGATCCCTGGTTGAGAACCACTGGTCTAGAACACAGATTTGGTTTAAGTCTATTAAGCCCATTGTATTGCTAAATCCCAGTAATAATATAGCACAGGGTATTACTGTAATATTCTCAGCTTGAACATACAAGTCCATACTGCATTTGGAGACAGTAGACAGTCCTTATTAAGGGTCAATGCCTGAGATATTTATGCTGTGCTTACTCCGGGGAATACCCATTGACATCACTAGGTCAGGTAACAAAGAAGGTTAAAATTAGTATTATAGGGCCCTAGATTATTATAATCATCAGCAAATGACCAGTACATATAAAAGTGTGGGAGTGGGTGGCATTTAGGCCACCAGGTAAACAGATGGTTGCAGTAATCATTTAGAGCAAGATCTGCATTGTTTTTTCACCAGGACTCTAACCACCCTATCCTGACTCGTACCCCATACTAACACTTCTCTAGTGTTAGTCTAGGCCGGGGCTTCTCAAACTTCATTGCACCGCAACCCCCTTCTGACAACAAAAATTACTGCATGACCCTAGGAGGCTGGACTGAAGCCTGAGCCTGTCCCAGTCCCGCTGCCCCAGGTGGGGGGCAGGAGGCTCCAAAGCCAAAGCCAGAGCTCTACTGCCCTGGGCGGGGGGCCTATAACCTGAGAGGGGGCCTATAACCTGAGCCTGCCGCCCAGAGCCAAAGCCCTTGGGCTTCAGCCCTGGGCAGTGGGGTTCAGGCTTAGGCTTCGGCCCTGTCAAGTCTAACGTCAGCCCTGGTGACCCCATTACAATGGGGTCGAGACCCACTTTTGGGGTCCCAACCCACAGTTTGAGAACCACCAGTCTAGGCTATCATTTTAAAAAATTACCAGCCCCAGTTCCGCATCGCTTTGTTGTGGCTCAGCCAATATAAAGGGATCTCAAAGCCTGCTCAATCAGACCACCAGAATACCCTAGTTTAGTGTGTGTGTGTGTGGGGGGGAGTTCTCCAGGCATCATAAGGCTGGTAGCAATGGCCAGCCAATGCTGCCATCTGCCCTCTGCGTAGTCCCAGAGAACGGAAGGAATATGGCCAGCACTCTCTGCATTCCAGCTATTCCAGGCTGGCAGGATGGACTATAGGGAGTTGGTCAAAGCCACCATAATTGAGGCCATGGGCCCAGAATCTGGGAGGTGCACACGTGGCTTGCTTAGTTAAAGCCATCTTGCCATCCTCCCTACCAAGCAGTGGAGCTTGAGCTTTGCCTCCTGAGAGAGAGCACGCAAAATCAGGGTGTGGGTTACTAGCTCTTACAGTTGTAAATAAAATCTTCTAAGTCTGAGCACATCCAGGGCTGCCTTCCTGAGTCTACAGATATAAACAATGGGCCCGATTCCTCTCACAAATCAGTGTAAATTAGGAGTAAAGAAGCAGGAAATTACACGGGTGTGAAACCAGTGTGAAAGCACCGTCAGGCATGATAGCTCTGGATCAGCTGTCCCAGTCATATTAGCAATCCCACTGATCTTCTGAGAGCTCTGAATTAATTGGTTCCCTTCCACACACAAGGGATTATAGGCGTCACATGTAGGAAAAATGCCTGTTTCCACACATCTTTGCTGCAGCAGTCGGGGTGAGCTGAGTTACAGTGTGGTATGTTATAAGTCATGGAAGACACCTGTTATGAAATGACACTCCCTGGTGATTGTGGAATTAGAGTTTTCATGACTCCCCAGCAGTGGAAAGCGTGGATATATACATATTTTTAATCTTGGACCATGACTTCTCCGTGGATCAGTAAATAAAGCTAACATCCTCCCTTCAACACAGCTATAATATGAACTCAGGGCTTGCACCTTAGAACGTCTGAATCCACTGTATGGTTCATTAACTCCGAAAATTTCATACCCAAGATTAACCATATCAAAGAGACTGAACTGACTGGCACCAATTAGTCCTAATATCACACTAAACTGTGCCCAAGGTTCTGACTGCTTGGCTGTTGGATGAAATAACAGCTCTTCTCAAAGCAGTATATCTGTTCACTGGTCTGTTCTTTGATTTGTCATTGGCTAAAGCCTCCTGCCACAAGCTGATGCAGAGACAAAGAAACGGACATAATTATTCATTAAAACCTGCCATGGGACAATCATACAGTCACTTTCTTCTAACACCAAACAAGGACATCAATATTATTCCAAGAGCTGCTTCTTATGTGAACTGCACTCTTCAGGGGCAGGGGGAGTGGATGGGCAGGGAATGTGTCATTTGTGATTCCAGTCCTGCTTTGATGGGTACTTTTGATAGGCTCCTAAATTTGTTAAGTGTCAGGTAAATTATGGTGCCCTATAAAAACTGGGGCATTCTGGCAGGCCGGCCAAGCAGAGCAGGGGAGGTACTGGCTGAGCAGTCTTTTGTGGCCACCATCCTTCTCCAACAACAGAGAAGTGGGTGACCTGCTATGAAGCTAAATGAACAATTGTATTTGAATGTGTGATTTGTTCCTTGATGAGAGAGGTTACTTCTCATGGCCAGCAGGTGGCGTCCATATCCAAATTTGCAATTTCAATCCAGAGCTCAAAGAGCTGTGTTTTTCCTTTTGATAACAGTGGCTTACACTAGATCAGGGGTAGGCAACCTATGGCACGTGTGCCGAAAGCGGCATGCGAGCTGATTTTCAGTGGCACTCACAGTGCCCGGTTCCTGGCCCCCAGTCCGGGGCGGGGTTGCATTTTAATTTAATTTTAAATGAAGCTTCTTAAACATTTTTAAAACCTTATTTACTTTACATGCAACAATAGTTTAGTTATATATTATAGACTTATAAAAGAGACCTAAAAATGCGAAACCTTAAATTAAAGTGAATAAATGAAGACTCAGCACACCACTTCTGAAAGGTTGCTGACCCCTGCACTAGATAATGCCTTTACTACATTTTCTAATAAAGCGTTATAACTTCCACAGGGACACTGAAATGGTGACGGGAAGGTCTGATGTTCATGATCGCCTACCCCCTAGGTCACAGCTCAAAACAGGGTGCAGCACCAATCTGAGCCCAACAGATGGGTGATTCCTGATCAGGCAAATCACTCCTCCACCTACAACTCCTGCAAGCCACGCTGACTTAAGCTACTACCTGGCCTCAAATTTAGGTTTCCAAATCTCTTCTAAAACGGAGATGGGACTCCTGGGATTTGGGAGATTATGCCACTGTTTGTATCCATATCTAGACGAAGGGGCTGGTGAAGCAGGCAGGTGAATATTGCACTGTGGGTTTTCCAATCCTAGAAAGAGACTATAGCTCTCTCACAGAGAAACCCACTTGGGAATCACCAAGTTATGACATTGAAGTAGGTGCCACACTAGACCTTCTCTAGGTGAAATTACTTCTCCTAGAATATAGGGCATGGCCTTCACCTCCTCGTCAGCTAAGAGGTTTTTATATTTGGCATGCTTTAAGGTTAACTACCACTTGACAGTGAGAATACAAATCAGTAAAAACCCTTGAGCATTTGGTTCAGGAGACCTTCAGCAGGCACTTTTCAATGTGACTCAATGCAGACGAGTGTCTCACAGGCCACCAGCAACATTGCTGCTTTCTTCCTAAGGCAAGGTAGTAAAATTGATGTAAAGAAAAGGTGCTCTTATTAGCATAAATAAAAAGAACTTCATCCCAAACCCGAGCTGGATTCACTAGTACAGATCTCTGTACTTGGGTAGGGCTCAACAGAGAGATTTATTACAGGATCAGGGCTTTTGCCAGTTCATTCCCTTCACTGGTACTTGTAGCAGGGACACACCCAGTCCAGCTTCTAGCCCATCTAATGCCTCACTTTCCCGTCAGATGGGAAACCACCCTCTTCCCCTGCTCATCCTCCATCCCCCAAAATAGTTAAGCCAGGGATACCTGAGTCCTACAGCTAAGTCTCAAAATCCCACCCCTTCCAGAGTTTAATTAGAGTCCTGAAGGAAACAAACCTATTCTTCGTCCCCAGACTTTCACCAGGCACAGACCCTTCTCTCAGGGTTTGTTCTCTTCCTCAACAGAGTCTAACCCTTTGCTTTGGTTCAGCTTCTAACTTGCTTGTGCTCTGACCAGTTCAGTAGTTCTCAACTTATTTACCAGTAGGGGTCCATACACGAGTCTCTCTATGTATTATATCGGCCACAGCCACACAATATATATGCTACCTGTATGGCCCTGAGGATGTCACATGGGCTGCAGCTGTGTGCTGATTGGGTCACAAGCAGCCCATGGATTGAGAACCACTGGATCAATTCCTTCTTCCCCTACATGGATAGGGATGTTTGGACAACCTCCCAGGCAACAGCAGAGAGGAAAAATCTCACCCTTACTTTTTACTGGAAGTTCCCTACCCTACAACCATAAACAGTCAGGCTATCCGTCCCATAGCCAACTGCCCTAACTTATTATTAGTTATTTATCTTACCACAGCATCTAGGAGCCCCAGTCACAGACCAGAACCCCATTGTGCTGGGCTCTTACAAACAGAGCCAACAAAAAAAACCCTTGTTCCACATGGCTTCCAATCTAAATCATCCCAGGACATCTTCTTATATACCATGCCTAGGAACCCCCAACTCCTCACCCTAAAGCCTCCACTCTAATAGGCACAGGCTGCTCTTTTATCTCTCAGCAGGCCTGGTTCGTAGTCAGCTGGCTCGTGTCACATGACCATTGTATTCATCTCCTCTCCACCTGGGCAGGAGAACTAAGCCTGGCACAGGAGAAACTGAGTCCCAGCTCCCTTAAAAGGCCAGCTCACCCCTTGACAGTGTTTAAGGTTGAGTTCACTAATTAACCACTTTTGGGGAACGAGACTATATAATATATAAACTGCACATTGAATAAAGATTATTTCCATGAGGCTGATGTTTTCAGGGATTTCTCCAGTATTAATATTTTCCCATAGACAATAGGGAAATGATTTTGATTTGTTCTCTTTACATCTTTACTCCTTCCCCACTTTCTTTTCTTTGGCTAATTACTCTGTTACTCAAACCACTGAGCTCAAGTAGTTTTCTGTTTCTGCATGGGTTGTACAGCAGAGGGGGCTGCAGTTCCATCACACATGTCCACCTTCCCTCCTCCCTCCCAGCTTATAAACAAACCGCCTCATCTCATCCGGAAACGTGGTTCACTCATGACTTTGGGTCTCCTGGGCTACCAGTGCAATGTCCCGCTGCGTGATGCTGTGCCAGCATGTGCTTGAGCAAATCTTATCTTTTAATGCATATAATAAACGCAAAGCAAATTATTTGATCTACAGTGAGTTGGTAACAAACGAGGAATGAATATGATGACATTTTGTCTACGTGTCAATTCCAACCTCCTCAGCATGACTTTTTTTTAAAAAGGTGGTGTACAAGCAGGTGGGGAGGTAACTCGAGAAAATGATTGTTGCTTTGATACAAGAGAAAGAAACAGAGGGACATTTATTCCGCGCACCACTAGATTTATGGTTTATATTAAGCTCTTATTCAGCTCTTTTCATCAGTAGGTCTCACAATGCTTTACAAAGGAGGTTTCATTATCTTTATTTTACAGAGGAGGAAAATAAGGCTCAGAGACTTGCCTGAGGTCACTCAGCCGGCTAGTAGCAGAACAGCTCTTCTGATTCGTAGCCCATTGCTCTAGCTGCTTGGCCACGAGATAAGGTGTTACACAACTCTGAATGCAAGGAAATGTCACTCATTGCTCAGCTGTCACAGAGGAAAGGTCTGTCTGTGTATCGAGGTATTTATAACGTCGTCTCATGCAAAGCCAAAGGTGGATTGTTGGCCTATAACCTCAATATAAATATACTGTTTATTACTGGGATGAGCCTTGCTTCAGGTGTGAGGCCCAAGGCTCAGGTGATCCCACCTGTACATAGTTTGGAAATGAAACTAAGAAGGGGGAAATGTAGGCTGATCATCAAGGGAAACTTCCTGACCATGAGATGTATTACTTTCTGGACTAGCTTCTCAAGGGAAAAGCACATGGGGCTATTAAAAGTAGACAATGGACTAATGGATCCATCCCTGGGCCAGATTCTCTACTGTGATGATGCACAAAGGATCTGGATGCTAGCCCTAACTGTCCAGCAGATAATTAGCCTTGTGAAGAGGAACTCTCCATTGGCATAAACCAAGCAGAGGCAGTTACTGCACCAGCCAACATTGCATACATAAGAGGGGGTGGTAGAGTTGACTTATACTCCAACAATCCTTCCGTGAGCTAAGGTCTCTTAGGCTGCTCCAACTGAGGGTAGAGCCAGTGACCAGCTCCCTGATGCTGCCCCCCTTCACCTTGTACCACATTACAGATATGAACATTCTGGGCCAAAAGCCTCAGCTGTGTAAATCTGCCTAGCTCCACTGCAGTCATGGTAGTGAAAGCAATGGAGCTGCACCAATCAAAGATCTGAACCCCACACCATGTGAACACCGTTCTTGTAGGAACATGCCTAATATCTGAGGCTGCCCATGAAACCATTCCCTCTGGGGAACCATCTTTAGGAGGAAGTTTCTAATCTCTGATTCTTTGTGGCATATAGCCTACCAGCAGGTTCTCAGTAACTTTGTGTGCCTAGTTCTTCTTTTACAGTGGGCAGTCTTCCCAGGAAGCAAGGAGCCCCACCACACCATTTTGAACAATCCATTTTTTGGTGCAGAATTGCACCTTAAGGCTAAAATCTACTTTCACGGCAAATGATTATTCCTCCATTTATACAACTCTCTTCTCCTTGGCTAAATCAACTGAGAATAGAGGCCATCTCACTGACATTCTGGGTTCTTCTTGCTGCATAGGCTGTGTCAGCACAGTGACATCGGATCTTGCTGTGTACTTACATAGACAAAGACCAGCCATATACTTTCAGTCTGATTAATTTTTATTCTAGATTCATAAAAACAATAAAAGAAGCAAGAACAAAATGAAAGTCTCGGAGACAACATAGCGTGGACCTGCTTTAGACCAGACTGCCTCAATTCTCCTCACAAACTTGATCCATCAAGGTACTTCTATGGCCCTAATCGCCATAGTTTCTGAGCCCCTCTCACTCATTACTAGTTTTCATTTTTCCCCAGGCTCCCATGAGATAGCAAAATGCTATCTTCATTTTACAGATAAGGAATAGGGTAGATAAAGAACTCATCCAAGGTCACACAGGAAGCCTGTAACAGAAATGGGAATTGAACCTGTGCATTGGAATCACTTGGGTTGTAAACAAGAACACAGTTTGATCCATTATTCCTTGTTATCACAGGCTGCAAGGTAGACCCACCTATTCATAACTGCATGTGCACCTGTGTGTACCTCACATGGGTGCACAGTTACTCTCTAATTACTGTGGTGGCTTGTGCAATCATAGTATTAGCACACTCCATTGCCTAGTTATTCATTGAGTTGGTTGCCTGCATGTGCAACTACTAAGATGTGGCCTGCAAAGTAGAATGATAGTTTTGGAAACACCTGGGCCACATTATTTTGTGTGGCTATTTATTTATTTAGATTGGGGTCTTAAACAAATTCCATCCCTAAGGGGGCCCATCCAGAGCTCTGAATGCCTTCAGCATACATTTTAAACCACAAGCACATAGAAGGTACAAAATAAAAATCATCCTTAGCAGCAGCATTTCTTCTCCCACTCAGCCACACATCAGCTGATCACCAGGCATGTGACTCAGCTTAAAACCCCACCACCACACTTTCCCACCAGACACACCCTACTTTATTAGTCTTTAACATAAAGGTACTAGTTAAACTGAATGTTTCCCTTCGAGTATACTTCATATAAACAACAGCAGCCTAATCCCAATACCAGAGCCACTTCCCAGTGCCTCGGCTAGTAACCCCCATCAGCAGTTCCTGATTTCCCTCTTGCCAGCTTGTAATTATGTCTTCCTTATGGGGAATGGTGAGGGGGGAGTTTCTAGGCATCTGCCAGAATTTATCTCTATAACTCTCCTTCCACAACATGTAGTGACCCCATCTTACAGGAGGAATATATACAGCCTGGAACCTGTGCAACAAATTAAACAGCAGACTAATTAGTACTTATCTTTCCGAGTTAGGAAGGTTCATTTGGCTGATCTGCTCCAATCAAATACATGTCTGGTCAGTCCACTCTATCCATGCGACATTGATTAGCTACAAGGGAAAGGGGAGATTAGGCAGATCTAAATCTTTCTCATAGTTTCTTCAGCTGAAGTCTCTAGCCTGACCCACCCTTCACCCCAGGATAGCAGGGGGCAGTCCAGAAGTCTGATGAAAGAGAAAGGAAGTAAGAGGCATGAGGCAGTGTTAAGACAGCATTTAATTTGCATGAGATAAGCACCTTCCTTTCAGAGCATGTAGCAACTAGAAATCAAGAGTAATTGGCGTAAGTAAGGAGACTGTGTCTTTTGCTACCCAAGGCATAATGCGGCTGTTTGATGGGATCAAAACAAGCCCAGCTCTACTGTTCACAAATATTGCTGGCTGGAGTAACCATGTTCTACATCCTATTTCTCCGAAGGGAGGAAGGAAGGAGGGACACATGAAGACAAAAACAGCAATAAATGACCCACACTTTTCCTGTAACCCGTCTGGCCTTACTAACAGGAACTGCAATTTTAGACTGAAAATAAGACAAGATGCCTCTTTAACTGTTGCAGAGGGGTGTTTCTAACAAAATTTCACCCTTTTTAGCCCTGTTTTTATAGGCAGTGAGGCACTGCAGAAAAGCATATGGCTCTGCAACTGCCACAGTGTGTTAGAGAGACAAGGTGGATGAGCTTGTTACACAGAGCTCTTCTTCAGGTCTGGGGGGAAGACGAAGAAGAGCTCTCTGTAAGCTTTTTTCTCTCAACAACAGTAGCTGGTCCAATAAAAGATCCCTTCCTCCCCCGCCATGTATCTCTAATATCCTGGGACCAACAGAGCTACAACAACTCTGCACATCAGTGTGTTATCAGGGGAACTGGACTTGTCAGGGGATTTGAAATAGGATCCACTGAGCCTTTCAGCCCTTGATCACTAGCTCAGAGGTGGTTCAGGTCCATAGTGACTGAATATGTTGGAAGGACATAACGAGTGAGGTCCCGCAGGGATCGGTTCTGGGTCTGGTTCTGTTCAATATCTTCATCAATGATTTAGATAATGGCATAGAGAGTACACTTATAAAGTTTGCGGACGATACCAAGCTGGGAGGGCTTGCAAGTGCTTTGGAGAATAGGATTAAAATTCGAAATGATCTGGACAAACTGGAGAAATGGTCTGAAGTATATAGAATGAAATTCAATAAGGACAAATGCAAAGTACTCCACTTAGGAAGGAACAATCAGTTGCACACGTACAAAATGGGAAACGACTGCCTAGGAAGGAGTACTGTGGAAAGGAGCACTGAGGGTCAGAATGGATCACAAGCTAAATATGAGTCAACAGTGTAACACTGTTGTAAAAAAAGCAAACATCATTCTGGGATGTATTAGCAGGAGTATTGTAAGCAAGACACGAGAAGTAATTCTTCCGCTCTACTCCGCACTGAATAGGCCTCATCTGGAGTATTGTGTCCAGTTCTGGGCGCCACATTTCAGGAAAGTTGTGGACAAATGGAGAAAGTCCAGAGAAGAGGAACAAAAATAATTAAAGGTCTAGAAAACGTGACCTATGAGGGAAGATTGAAAAAATTGGGTTTGTTTAGTCTGGAGAAGAGAAGTCTGAGAGGGGACATGATAACAGTTTTCAAGTACAGAAAGGGTGTTACAAGGAAGAGGGAGAAAAATTGTTCTTCTTAATCTCTGAGGATAGGACAAGAAGCAATGGGCTTAAATTGCAGCAAGAGCAGTTTAGGTTGGACATTAGAAAAAAACTTCCTAATTGTCAGAGTGGTTAAGCCCTGGAATAAATTGCCTAGGGAGGTGATGGAATCTCTATCATTAGGGATTTTTAAGAGCAGATTGGACAAACACCTGTCAGGGATGGTCTAGATAATACTTAGTCCTGCCTTGAGTGCAGGGGACTGGACTAGATGACCTCTCAAGATCCCTTCCAATTCTATGATTCTATGTTTGCCTGTTTAATAGCCTCAAGTATCAGGGGGTAGCCGTGTTAGTCTGTATCTACAAAAACAACAAGGAGTCTGGTGGCACCTTAAAGACTAACAGATTTATTTGGGCATGAGCTTTCGTGAGTAAAAACCTCACTTCTTCGGATGTGTTTAATAGCCTGTATGCACTCAGCAGGTGGCCTCAGTTCAGTTCCTGCTGAACAAGTGTCTATATCATCAAAGCTGCTTGTGCAGTTGGCACCAATGCTATCCGTTCTAACCAGGTCAATGACTGAACTGGCATGAGGACTTGAACTACTCTCTCATTCTCAGAGGTCCCTCCAGAACAAGTTTGAGACACGTTGCTGAAGAATGGTTGAGGAAGCACCTGCTGTATAGAGGGGAATTAATTCTGGGGATAGAGAAGATGAATTCTGGCTCCAGAGCTGTCACTTGAGGGTTTTCCTACGCTCTTTATTTTTCATCTTTAAAAAAAAAAAACCCACCTGCTATCAAGAAAATGTCAGGGTGGTCACAGATGGTGTGTGAGTGGAGGGGAGGATAGGATGTCTTCAGAACTAGAAGGCAGAGCAGAACTAGTGATGTGGGCATGACCCCTGTCAGTGCTGCTCAGTAGATGGTTCCAGGACCATCCATGTTCTCTCTTGTGAGCCCAGGACAGAGAGAAAATGCTGTGCAGACGATGGGGGGTCTGGAGATTGAATAATCCCTGCTTGGTTCTCTCTTAAGAAATGATCCACAGGATAAAAGAACTGGCAAATCACTGACCTATATGCTTCCGAAGTATTATGCGTGATGCTCTGCCTACAGCACCACCTTGAATTTAAATCCCTTCATTCATTCTGGGTGTAGCTGCCAAGCACTCAGCCCTGTGTATGTCACTCCACCTTGATTTAAAACTGCTTCAACTTGTGCTGGGAGTGGTTTCCAAGCATTCAGCTCACCCATATCTTATCCATGCTGGCTTCCCTTATGGTCTGCACCCAATGCAGGTCCAGAGCGCAAATGCACACCCAAACAAGAAACTTGTTAGTCCTCCCCATTCCCACCGGGCTTGTCTGGAATTGGGGTGGAGAATGAGTCAGGAGTGCTGTAAAGGAAAGTGAAATGGATCCACCCTGAGTGTAAGATAGGTGCAGGGGCAGATTGGTAGCATTGGATCAGATTCAGGGGTCGGCATAAGTCTTTAATCTTTGCAAAGCCCTAAAGACTCCCTCCCTTTCACCCTGTCTCACATGCACACACACATGGCATGACTAACCAGCTTTGTGTGGGGATGGCAGACACTCCAGAAACTCCCTGATGGCTTTGATTTGCAAAATAAAACAATAAGGCTGCTGTCTGTTCCTTACACGTGAGAAGCTTCCTGTAGGGCGAGCACAACTGCTGCAAGCTGTCTCCGGATGCTAAGAGTGGTCTGGGGTCACACTCCAAGCCATCTAAGTGATTGCTGAGTATTTCCTTTCTGATTTTCAGCTCACATGGTCACACTGTTAAGCACTTGGTGACTTATTTTGGTAGAGTGAGGACTAAAGCAACCGCACTTCCCACTTTGTTTCTTACTCCACGTTGGCAGCATGAGTTGCCATGAAGTCACTATTTATTATTACTTGTATTTGCTAAGCACTGATGTTGTGCTTGGCACATGTAATTTAGTTACCAGAATTTCCAGTGGCTTTGCCACTTATTCACCAATGGCCAGTCATCCTCTGATGGAAGCCTTGGGAGGTCTGTGGTAAGAAGGTCTGGGGGTAAGAAGGCTGAACACCTCTGTTCTTCCAACTACACTCAATAACATCTGAATAAGACCACCTAATTCAGTAGCTCCTGACTGGTGGTTGGCAGCCCCCAAAAGTAGTTAATTGGTTACGGTTGGAGAAGATGCCACGATCATGCCTTCCTTTCCTCTTTCCAATCTTCTGCTGAGGTGCTTTTGCTCAGCCACTTACAACTGACCTTACTCAGATGCCAAGAGTATCCCATAAACCACTGTGCCTGTTCCTGTAGATATTCCTTTGAAGTGCTGAGGAACCCCCTGCACCTCCTATGCATTGCCACCACTCAGCGCAAAGAATTCAGGGGAGCATGGATAAAGGCTGAGAAGCCGTGACCTAGTTTTGGTTTCATTGCTCTGGTCTCAGACTGTTAGGAGACAAGGATGTGGTTTAGTGGTCAGAGCAGAGGAGAGCGAGTGAAAAAAATCCTTTGGTCTGATCCCGACTCTACAGTCATTCTTCCTGTGCCTAATGGGGAACTACACAGGGGGAAATCCTGCCATGTCTTCCACAGTGTGCTGATGAAGAAGAGGAAGAGGGCACAGGCGGTCTTGATCATGGCTGTGCGGTGCGCCCCACTCTGGAGCAGGCTAATGGCAGAGTAGAACACAGGCTACGCCCTTCCAAGGGCGGTGTAATGTGTACACTACTCCTGTGCAGCTCCAAACAGCCTCCTGTGAGGGTCTTTGCTGGCTTCGTACACAATTGTCACTCAATTCTGACTGCTGGGGAAGACTGGTTTAGAAGGACACGACACAAAAATGCTCCCTCAGCATCATTTAAGCATTAGAGGTGGTGCAATGTCACAGGCAGGACTTCAGCAAACACAATGAAAATGCCCTGTTAGATCAGAAATAGAAGGTTCATAGCAGGATTAGGCCTGGGTTTAGGTTGACTTTCAGTGGCATAATCCTATGCAAAAGGTTTCCAAGATGGAAATCTTTCAGGTTGGTTTGCATGGAAGAAAAAAATCTCTATCTCTATATAACCTTTTCAGTAAAATATTTTTCAATTAGAAATTTCCCCAGGTGAGGCATTAGACTGCAAGTGGTATCAGGCATCCAAATAATTTTGCTGTTTATGGGCTGGTTAGTATTGCCTGATGGCTACTGGCTGTAGTAATCTTAGGAATTTATAGTTATCTTCCTTCTAACCTACTTCTGAATCTGCAAAAAAGAGCCAACTCACCTTCATGTCTTTTAAAATACCTTTGACTTAGGCAGGCCTAGGTTCAGCTTCTTTGTATACGGCAGGTATGGTTGGTTGTTCTCTAGAGTGTTGCTCTAGCTGGAAAACCCCTCTGTGGTTAATGCCTCACCAGCAAATAACAACCCTGGCTTGTAATTGTCACATGTCAAAAGTCTTTGGGTTCAGTCTGAACAAATGCACTGCTGACCACTAAAAGTCCTTTTGCAATTCCAAGACTGAGGTTTTGTTTCCCCCTCCCCCTTTCCCAAGGCAGTCAGCCCTTTCCCACCCTGTGATTAACTCTGCCCACTCAGGGAGGCCCATGTTGTAGACCACATCCTCCCAGCCAAGGAGGAATAGGCAGGCCTCCCTTTGGGGCCTCATTGTTGAGCAAGATTAGGCACTCCCTTGTCCTCCTCCTCCTCCTCAGGGACTGGGTGTGCTGAGTCCACAGCACTCTCTTGGCCAGGAACAAGAAACTAGAGGTCTGATTCTCCTCTCACTTACACCAGTGGGCAGTCCTCACCCTGTGTATCTCAGGGTAGCTCCACTGACTTCTCTGGAGGTCATTTTTTGTGATTTACACCAGTTTGAGAGAAGAAGCAGGCCCTAGGACTCCAGCTTGCCTCACATATGGCAGGGCAGAGCATAGTGCGCAGGAAGGAGAAAGACACAGTCCTGCAGCACAGCTGCCATCTGTCCCTCCGTGCCAGCCACACCCACGTTCGAATGTGTGCATTGGGAGGGGAGGCGGCCAGGCAGAAGCAGGGTGGTGGTAGAGAACAGTCACTCGGCACAGCAGCTATTCATAACCCTGAGGCAAATTTCTGCTTAGGTTAACACTGCTCACTGTAGCATTAACTCTCTCTCTCGGTGGCTTTTCCCACCCTCAGAGAAGGAAGCAAAGCACTGACCTGATTGGGAAGCCAACAGCAGCACTGCAGTGAGCCATCTGTGCTGCCACAAGATTGGGCAGGGTCTCCACACAGAAGTACTCTGGCGCATAGGTTTGGGGCTACCTTTTCTGTGGATCTTTGGGCTCCATGCAGTTGGACCTGACCTAACCCTCTGCTCTTGCTAGACCACTGCCAATCCCTTCCATAAGGGGTGGGGAGACAGGAGACAATACAGACCCTATACCATCAGGCTGGTGCAATTTGTGATGTACCCATCCTGCTTTCTGTGGGTTTCTGGGGCGGGGAGGGGGAGAATTTCCCCCAAAGTGACTATTCTCCTTCCTGTAACGTGTTGAACATTTCCAGACCTCTCCAAAGATATAAATGCCATCAGGTATGTCTTTCAGCAAGCACACTGAGTGTGTAAACGCAGGTCGAAGCCCAGCTGCTCTAGCCCTCAGAGATATAGAGCTGGATTTGTAATTAAAGCCCAGGGTCGGGAGTCAGGAGAGAGGGGTTTTGGTTCTGCCTGACTTCCTCTAGGACCACTTAGGCCCACATGTTAAAAGGTCATCATTAATTTTGGGTGTGTTTATTTTTGTGATGCCTAAAATAAGACCCCTGCTCTGGCGTGATTTTCAAAGCTGATGAGTACCTGCAATTCCCCTCTGAGTCCATGAGCGTGTCAGGTGCTCAGCACATCTGAAAATCATGCCTCAAATTGGGCATCCAAAAAATAGAGCACCCCGCCCCCAGCAGGAGTGACCACTTCTGAAAACGTTGGCCGCAGCCTCTCTATCTGCAAAAGGTCAATAATAATTGTGAGGCTTAGGTTCATTTGTGAGGCACTCTGTTTTGATAAAGAAATGCATTTGTTTATTTCACTTCCTTCTAGGGATTCCCGTGGTGCTCATCGCCATAGTAACTGAGTGGCTCATACTGAGTGGCTCCATTTTCTGGATGCCCAGTGTGAGGCATGATTCTCAGATGTGCTGAGCCCCTAAAGCTCTGATTGACTCAGTGTGGAATTGCACGGATAGTTTTGACCTCACACATAACCTAGGGGTAGTGAGTGGAAGCCCGAGGGCTTGTCTTCACGAACAGCGTTACAGTGGCGCTCTAGTGCTTTAGTGAGGACATTCTTACACAGACAAGAGAGCTTCTCCCATCGGTGTAGTTCATCCACCTCCCCAAGAGGCGGTAGCTATGTCAGTGGGAGAAGCTCTCCCATCGACACAGCGCTGTCTACACAGGAGGTTAGGTTGGTATAATTGTGTCATTCAGGCGTGTGGATTTTTCACACCCCTGAGTGACATAGTTATATCAATATAGGGCTGTAGGGTAGACCTGATCTGATTCTCGACTGCCTTCAACCTCTGTGCAAAGTGGATGTGAAATGCTACCATTCTGAGCTGGTAGCAGTTTGCTCTGGTGCGAACATGAAGTGCAAGGCAGCAAAGCCCCAAGCAGGCCCTCAGAAGCACTGGCAGTTACATTGGTTATGAAACATCTCATCACATGGAAGCTGAGTACCCAGCAGCTGCATTTGTTTGAAAGGGTTCACGGGGGAATCACAGTCTCAGTAACTAATACGTGAGGTGGAATTCCCTTACCTCTCTGAGCAGAGCATGCTGCCCTCTTTCTCAGAGATGCATTTCACGAGCGCCCTCGGCTCCCTAGAGACAGGAACCGTGTAATATTAGACTGTGTGACAGGGCTCCTTGCTCAAATTACCACCAAACCTCCCCTGACGCAGTTAAGCTCTTTTCAGTGCTGCTGTACCACTGCCCAATAGTCACTTCTTCTCTTGTTGTCCTAATGAAACAACATTCTGCAGCTAATAAGGTATCCATTGTTGTCATTAGATTCAGACATGATTTTAAGGGTTAAGTAGTTTTCACTTTTAGAATGGCAGTTCTCTCCTAATGGGTCCAAATTCCCCAAAGTGCGCCCAGCAGCAGGACCAGTGCAACCCATTAGGCGACCTAGGTGGTCGCCTAGGACACTAACATTTGGGGGGCAGCGACCACGGCAGCCAGATCTGTCGGGGGCGGCATTTCAGGGGCAGGACCTTCCACCGCCTCTGTTGGGGGTGGCATTTCGGGGACGGGACCTTCCACCGCCTAGGGCAGCAAAAAAGCTGACGGTGCTCCTGCCCAGCAGTTGTCTTAGGCACCGTGCGAGGAGATCTTCAAACTTTTCCTGCAGTGGTTTAACTCGGGCATTTAGTAGCATTTTATACCCACTTTGCTCTGGTACAAGAGGTAGGGCAGGAGCCTGATTCCCCATGGCCTTTAGGTAATCAGTGAAAAGTGGGGGGCAAAATGCTACCGTTCTGATATGATCCTTTGCACAGGTGCAAATATTTACACAAGAGGATAGATCCTCCACTGTGCTGAGCTCAGGTACAGTGTGTGTGTGTGTGTGTGTGTGAGAGAGAGAGACAGACAGACAGACAGACAGTCAGTCACTGCTCTTTGATTCTCAGCTGCCTGGCCCTAATATAAGGGACCTCAGGGACTTTCAATCAGTGGGCAACTGTCTGCAGTGGAGACTTGTTCTGCCCTGCCCCTGTGTTTCAGCTTTTGACCTCAGGCAGTGCAGTTCTGTTACAGGAGGAGATCTAGGAGGCAAAGGAGCTGCCTCTGCCAGCTTTATGCCAGTAGAGGTTCCCCCTGCCTCTTTTGGGCCAATCTCCAGCTATTATATTTGTTAGGCCAAAGACTGTGGCACGGGGTGCAAAGTAACAGAGAATCAGGGATCACAGCTTCCCTGGGCCTCATTCTGCTCATCTCACATACCAGTGAAAATCAGGAGTAACTCCCCTGAAGTAAACGAACGTTTGCTGTTATCACTTTGGTGTGATTGGAGAATCAGGCCTATTGTATCCCAGAAAAGAGGACACTGTGGCATGGCTGAGGCCAATAAGAGCTCTCCCAAGGGCATTATCTTAGAAAGCTGCTCTTTGGAGTCACAGTGATTCGAGGGGAAATCTTGGAAACAGTCATCTTGGTAAGTTTCCATTTGAGTTACCACAAAGACCAGTTTTTCCATGATAGATTGTTTCAGTTCCCGAACAGAACCCAGAGGGGTCACCGCCTTCTCTCTTCACCGTACTTCCTGAAAGAAGTCCTTGAGTCATCCTGGCTTCAGCCAGATGAAGGGTTACAGTCAGACGCCCTGGAGACAAACAATGAGAGCTGGCCTGGCTGCTGAAGTACATCGAGAGATCTCGCTAACATGAAAGGAAGAATCCAGCCAGTTCAGGCTAGATATGACTTTTTCAGCAGCCTCCTGTGTACTAAATACTCCATACGTTGAGACTGCAAGGCGGTCTGCACTGAAATCATTCTACTTGGATTGTGGTTCGAATGTTTGTTTGATTATGGGTGAAATTCAACTCCAGCTTTAGGAAAATCACAAATCTTCCCCCTTCTGTTCCCCCCGGAAGATTCTCCTAGACTGTTAATTCTGGTCAAGATTTTCAACACTTAGGAGCTTCAAATTAGGCTCTTACATTTATATTTAGGGTCTTGAATAAGTTACTTGGATTTCAAATGTGCTGAAGTCAGTGGGTCTTGCTGGATGGATGCTCAGCACTTTTGGAAATTTGCCCACTTATTTATCCATCTAGGATCTGTCAAAGTGCTGTTACATATGCCTGTGGGTCACATCTAATACCAAATGACACTAATTTCACAATTACTTATATATTTTATACAATAATCACCTATGATGAGTGTCATTGTGGACCATTTATAGTACTCTAAATCAATATCTTAAGTAAAAGTAGACTGTCCCATTGCTAAACAATGTAGCAATTTGAAAACACCTTTAATATAAACACAATCTAATTAAGGATTAGATGTCTAGAATAAAAGAGCTAAATCTTTTTAAAGATTCTCAGATACATGTTAGCATCACGTACATTCTCAGACCAAAGTGCAAATAGCAGTCACTGATACGACAAGGTAACCTAAGCACATCTGGATTCTCCGTAACAAGGATACATAATATTTCGGCTCTCACCATCATCAGTCACTTTCAAACTAGAACAAATCTTTCTTTGTCTATATTTGGCACTCTACCAGAGCCAATGATAATTAAGTTTAAACCCTTGAACTTAGTAAAGTAGATGGTTGCAAGATCTTCAACAATGTCAGATGCTGAGGCCCATTCCTAGAGGAAAGGCAAAATTGGATTGCACAGGGAATAGTATTTATTCACTGTAGTTAATAAGAGGTCAAAGGCCACAAATACTAGGCATTCTTTTTGTCAGCATTTTTGCATGGAGCTGTTGTTTGGCATATGATAAAATGTCAGGTTATGCTTCATTTACTGAATAATAAAATGGGAAGTGATGGTCAGGGAAGGTTGATCAAATTCATGGTATTAAACCTTTCCCAGCAACCCAAATTCTGCAAGATTTAGGGCCTGAGTCTCCAGTGTTTTTCACCAAAGGCAGTCATTTTTCTCAGTGCAAAGTGAGTGGATTCTGATGTGGTAGCCTGCTATACCCATTTTGCAGAGAGGTGTGTGTGATTTCAAAAAGTCCAGGGCAAACAAACAATCCTCAAACTGTTCCAAATGATCCAGAAGTTCAGTAGATTCTGGAGGAAAAGATAGACAGACCAGCCCTAACGTTAACAAGGCCATATCGTAAGACTCTCTGCAGCCTAGATCCTGGACAGAATGTTAGTTCACCAAGCTGATTACAGGTTATGCTGCTTGGGTTATAAATTCAAAAAGCTGCAGTAACTTTTTTAGGAAAATACTTGTAGCTACTTATGACAAACTAGCCCTAAAGGCCTTGCTTTTCCATCAGCCAGCCTGTGCTGCTAGGTCCTTACTAGCTTGCCTCCTTTTGCAATTCCTTTTTTAATAAAGCAGATATCTGCAAGTACTTTCCAAACACACTGTTATGTGTCAGACTTTCCAAATGTATTGTGTCTACATGTACTAACTGGCTCTGTGGAGTGACAGGAAGCAAAATGCACCCAAGAAAAGAAACAAAAACAAAAAGAACTAGTTCTCTTTGTTTTCTTAAAAGATAAACAGGAATGTAGTGCCCCTAAAAAGTGCTGGCTTGACAGCCATAAAGACTAAAAGGCTGAATTAACCCACAGAACAGGTACTGGGTAGACAGCTGCAGTACAAGCTTCCTCTCTCTGCTCTAGTCAACGTGCTTCAACCCTGAGGTCTAAGCGTGATGGGGTTGGTCAGTCTCTACACCTGTTTGGGGATTTTACTCAGGCAGTTTCCTGTCACTGAGAATTACTCAGGCACTATGGTAAGAAGTGTGATTAAAACAACTACAGAGTGAGATTAGCTCACCAAAGCTGGCCTGTGATGAAGGTATAAAACACAGGTAGGCTGGTAAGAGATTTCTTGGCTCCAGTCATGACATGAGTCAGGGTTACAAAAAGTTAATATCCTGTGTCATGTGGCTGGGGGTCCACTGGCTCCCACAGCTAGTTACATGGCCTGGGACCAACAAACTAATTTCACGTAAGTCACTCAACAGCCCAGAAATGGTGACAGTTTTCTGTCACAACTGATCAGGGCCAGAACTGAACTGGCAGTATATAATAAAAGGTCTTACACACACTCATACCTATTTCCAGGGCATTCCTCTCCCACCCCAGACGGTTAAAGTTAGAATAGCCCATCAAGAGTCTTAAGGTGAAAAAGGCTTGCTGCATGACCTACCATTCTTTCCACAATGAAACAGCTAAAGCAGAAACAGCAATTATCTGGTTCAGTCTAGTGCTGCTGGCCTGGAACATGCCATGACAACGTGCTTCTTGTTTCAAAGCCTCTTTTGTACTAGGACACAGTTCAAGGGATCTTGCAATGCCTTGCATTTGTAAACACATGCAGCGACACGCTTTACAGATGAAAGAGAGGACAAAGCAGAAGGGCACTGCAGTGTCCATGCCACAGCCTGTGCGGGAAGAGAAATCCCCCTACCCCAGTGTAAGAGAGAGACAGAGATGCTGATTCTAGGGACAAGGGGCTTGTTTACTATTCAACGTGCATATTCCTGAAAAGTCACAGCAGATTTAAAAAAAACCTGAATTCTAAGAAATTGCAGCAAAAAAATGTGCATTGTTGCAGATTATTTTAGGCTGTGGCCCATGCACAATGCGAAGGATAAGCAGCTCCCAGAGTACATGCCTCTAAAAACCATCCAGTCCCAGAAGCTTTCCAAACAGGTGGTGAAAAGCTAAAATTATGAGGGTCTCTCAATTATCCCAGCTTGCTCTGGGTTGGAATACATCTCCTTTTCAGGAAGATTACTGGTTTACCTTTACAAAAGGGTTAGGATAAAATGTTACCAGGACATTATAAAATTCTACACAATTTGCTTCTTTTTTAACACCAAAAAGATAATCCTACAGTTATATTTATCAAAGCTGGTTCTGTATTTCTGCAGGGTCCTTCTAACACTTTAATCCTGGCTTCTTCCCTGCATTCACTTTTCATGCACTCTGATTTTATTTGATTTTTTTTTAAATCCTTGTTCATGTCTTTCTGCACTTCGAGGAGTTTGCTTGGGAAGCCCTATTTATGGGTTGAAATGCTGCTGAAAGAGTTATTGCTGTGTTATTCAGCTGCTGTGCCAAGCCTGCATGAGGATCGGGTTTCTACTGAAAGGGTGCCAGGCACGTCTGTTTCCAGGAACCAGCAGCCGTATTTAGCCTCAGGCTGCACATGAAAGACTGCAGTCGGAAACGTGACATTGTGTCAACATTTGAGGCAGGTCAGAGCTGGGTGAGACCATGAAAACAAGTCAGGGGAACTCAACACACCCTGTCTGAACAGTGTGAGTGCAGAGACTTGAGCAAAGCACCCCGTCACAGTCTGGTAGCCTCAGCTGCAATATCCCCTTGATTGCTCTAGGATTTTCTTCCATTAAGGTAGGGTTTGGGGTTTTTTTTAAATGGAAATGAAACATGGTGAAATGTCTGCTCCTATCCTCCGGGCATCTTGGATGAATGATGCAGCAAAGTGAAGGATGCAGCACATACAGGAGCTTCAAGGCAATCTAGCTTATACATTAGAATTGTAAGTTACATAACACTTTTCACATTCACAGGGTCTCCAAGCACTTGATAAACATCAGCCACGCTCAACACCACTTTTCTGAGGGAGGTCAGTATTATCACCTCCATTTTACAGACGGAGAAACGGGCACAGCTGAAGTGATTTGCCCAAGATCATATAGAAAATCAGTGGCAGGGACAGGAACTGAAGCCAGGAGACCTACCTCTAAGTCACCATTGTTATTATTATAAGAGTAGTGCCCAGAGGCCCAGGTCAGGACCATGGCCCCATTGTACTAGATGCTTTACCTCCATAGAGGCAGACATAATCCCTGCCCTGATGTGCTTACAGTCTAAGGACTATCCACTAGGCCACACTCTTGCACCTTTCACCACCAATGGAATGTCGCCCCCTCAGTTTTGCTTTTTTGGCTTTGACCTGTACCAGGAGGGAAACTTCCCCACAACAGCCATGTCCTTGCTATGAAAGGGCATATCCTGCACCTATGTTTATACTCATTGTGTCCCTGTTTGCTGCAGAGAAAGTCTCTGTGGGTCCTGCTACCAGCAAAGGGTAAAGAAGGTGGGAAAGGCTAAGCTCAAAGTGACAGCCTTGAAAATAAACTGTAATTCTGCCAACTTGAAGTGTTGAGAATTTAGTATATTGAGGGTCAAACAGTGGTCCCATTGAAATCTGTAGAAATTTTGACAGTGACTACAATAGGAGCAGGATTTGTCTCTAAAATAAATAAATATGGTGGAGAGTGTGAGTTCCCCAGATAGATAAGGAGGCTCCGCCGTAATTTACCTGACTGTTCATCTTTGGGGCCTGTACGGTTCGGGGCCCATTTGGGGCGCGATAGTGTTGTTACACACTACCCCAGTTTGGGACCTTCACAAATCTACCAGCCTTCCTGGTCCTCCTGCATGATAAGCACCTTAAAAATACAACATAACTGTCATTCAGTCATGAATGTCAATGCGCCAGTTCCCCATTTACACACACATTCATTTCAGAGTAAATTATTAAAGGTTTCCTACAACAGTGAATGGCATGGCATACCACAAACCCATTAGAGAAATTGGGCCGGCTCATCCACCAATGTAAATGGACCTAGCACTGTTGATTATGCCAGCTGATGGGCTAGCCCCGTTTCCAGTGTTCACAAAGCAATTAAAGACAGACAATAAATGATCTAGCCCAGGGTCCCATACTCTACATTAGTACATGTACTTACCTCCTTTCAGCCACCTCTTCCCCTCCCCACCCACTAGAACAAACCTTTAGTGCAAAGCCCATCTGCTTTCTTCAACAGTTTGCCTTTGGGAAAGGTTTGTGGTCATCTTCATTTTGCAAAAAAACCAAAACTTGTATATTATTTATTACCCGTGGCTGATGTGCCATGAGATGTAAACAAAAGGTGCATGTTTTAAATAAATTCAACTGCCAAGACTTACTTGATGGTATTAGAAAATATTCATCAGATTTTTCAGCATTAGCTACAAAGCTAGTTCAAACAACAATGAAACTCTTGGCAGAATTAAGCGGGTGTCTCCTCCTTCCGGGGTTCAGATCCAGCCTGGGCCGTAGGCAAAGGAGGGCCGGGGTTATGGGTGTAGCAGCCACAAACCAAGCGTAGGCAGCCTTGGGTGAGATTTGAGCAGCCAGCCAGAATCCCTCCATAGCACACCAGCAGATACACCCAACTAATATGCTGGGGCATGCACCACAACATGAGGGAGGGACATGGAAAATGGGCAGGGTTAGCTCCCAAGCCAGCACACGTGTATACGGCCCTTACCATGACCAAGGGACCCACCCTACACCCATTTAAGTCAAAGGGAGTTTTGCCATTGACGTCCAATAGCAGCAGGATCAGTCCCCAAGTGAGCAATTAGCACTTACCAAAAAGAGCAGCTGCCTGCCATATATGCTACATGAATAGCCCAGACACTAAAAGCTATAGTGGCTCACACCAACACTACAGAGCGCTTTTGTTTTTAACATAGGGGTCCTTTGGAGCATTAGCTTGGCTATCCTGGGAAATCCCTACAGCAAAACTCCTGGTGAAGTACAAACACCAGAGTGTGTCTCTCCTTCCTCTCCTGGCTTGCTATATTCTAATGAGGTTTAAAGTCCCCTACAAAGGAGTTGTTTAAAATTGGGGCTATGCCCTTTTTTGGCTTCTTGACAACAGATAAAGGTCCAAGGAGCGGTGGGGTTTTCTTGTTTAGCTTAGAAATATCACACGTGTCAAGTGTGGCCTGCCCTGGTTTTGCTGGAGGACTTCTGGTATGTCTCAGAGAGGTTTGTTGTGATATCCCACACACTAATTGAAGGGGGTGTTGAATCTTTAACAGGATCATCCTTCTCTAGAAGGCCTAGAGCACCCCTTTCCAGCAGAAAAACCCATGTGAGGGGACTTGAGGTGAGAAATCTCCTTGAGGATCCCCTTGCAGAGATTCTGCCCTGCATCATTCCATTGAGATGGTGGGGTTTCCCTCCTGTGGAAAAGACCACAGGGCCTGCCCCCAAACCTGATTAACTCCCCAGGGATCTGCAGAGGCCTAGAGCCATCTGCATGTAGGCCTAGTGCCTCCACAGTGGCTTTAGCCCATCCCACCAGTAGGTCCCCACCCCAGAAATTCTCTGGCCTAGCAGCTCCATTGGGTGCCCCACTGGCTACAGCTACTCCTGGGATGCCAGAGGATGGAGGATAGAAAATAAAGCCCCAAACTGAATTATTTCTATTGGGTTGAAGGGAAACCTATACCCATCCTCTGCCCACACTCCTGTCCCAGACAGTCCTCACCAAAGGCCGACACAATCTTTCCTTCAATGCAGACCGGAGATTCCTACACTGCGTCCAGGAGAGGGGCAAGGGGATCTGGAGATGTCTGAGGACGTGTTTCAGATGGAAGGGGGAGATTCACGCACAAAATCCCCTTTGCCTGGATCTTCAATGAAGATGTGGCCCTTAGCACTAGAGTTAAACAGGTGTTGAGAAAAGATTAACAAAAAGTTTTAAGCAGTCTGACTAAATATCCCTTCTCAATTGCTCAGGTTTCATACTCTGGCTCTTGTGATTACAAAAGCTCTCTAGGTTCCATAGAATCTTGCTAGAGTAGACAAGACCTGAATTTCTAATGGAATAACAAGCACAGGAATCCTCTTTCTTCGCCCACTTTTTTTTTTTAAATATATAAAACCCAAAGCTTTTCAGACTTTTTAGCTACATCACAAAGAAACAAACCTAAATGAAGTGAAGGTACAAACCCAATATGGTCTCCCATTCTTTAAAGCTGAAAAGGTCAAGAGGTAAAAATAAAATGCAATAAATTAAACAAAAAATACCACACTACAATAATAATTTTTGGATGACTTTGGGCATTTATTCCATCAAGGCTGTACCAGGGATAACTAAGACCGTGATTCTGCAACTTCTTTCCCACAGGCAGAGTGCTAAGCCCACATGGCATGCCATTTTGGTTGCTGGATTAGGTCACATGGAACGACATAGATCAAATATTTCAAAGAACAAGAGGCAAAGCCTTATCTTCCACAGGAAAATAATTATTTTATTAAGTATTTTAAAAACAACTACTTAACATTTACTCAAGATAAAAATATTTACAATATCGCACCTTTGAGAAGGCTCCAAAATATAAACACTGTATCCCTCCCTAGAGAACAAAACAAAACCTCTTCAAAAAACAAAACCCCCAAATCAGGAATACATTCATATTTCTCACTTCTTTATGCTCAAGTAGTTATACAAATAATAGACCTCTGAAACGTTTTAACTTTTTAATATATTTATATAATATATATATTTTATATATACATATATATTTATAACAAGATTTTACAAATAAAGGCAACAACTGTATACCAAAAAAAACAACAATAATAAAATAAACATGAGAACACAATCTGCAATCAAGCACAGTGCATCTTAACAACTGGTGCAATGGTAGAATGAAATGAGCATCTATGTGACATTTACTCTGGAAACAATGTCTCAAAATTAATACGGAAAAAAACCTGACTGCTTTTTGCAGTTAGTTTCTTTTAAAGCCTAATTGGACACAGTGTTCATCACTGAAGCAACTACTGAATCTGTGGTGCACAGGCCCAAATAGTTCTAAGATTTATTAATAGGGAAATTTTCACAAATTCTAACTCTATTTAAAATAGAAATTTGGACTAGGGTTTTCGGAGGATCCTAAGAGATTTGGCCACCCAAATCCCACTGGGATTAGGTTCCTTTGGAAAAAAAAAAAAAAAGTTTTGAATTCTCAAAGGCACTCAAGGGGGCCAATTCAGGGGGTGCAACTCTGTTGACTTCAATTGAATTTCACCCTGTTACAAGATATCTGGATTTGGCTCAGAAGTGAAACAGTCAGTTGCTGGCTGTGCCCCCATTAATGGGGCTTTTTAACCATTTTGCTTTCAGATACACTAGACCCAGAGACACCTGTACAGTAGCAGTAAAAGAGAGGTCTAGAGTTAGGTGCAACAAGCAAAGGGATCCATGGGGATATTTTCTCTTCCCCTGCCCCAACTAGCAGCTTGAGTTATAGAAAGGGATGCATGTTAATTTATTAATTAGAAGTACACCATGTAAAGCTTCTAAGCAGCATCTACATTTTATTTTGTTTTTTAAACATTCAGCAGAGGTGTGGAGAGAAACTTGTCTTCACTCTCCCTGAACCACTGACTGTGCGTTACCAACCAGTGATTGCTACTCTGAATCGTTTTAGTGGGACTAACACCAATGCTTCAACTGCTGTGCATGCACGTATCATTTCAAATACTGGCAACTGGGTGGGGTAACAAATCTGGCGGTGGGCCATTGCTTTGAAAAGCCCTCATCAGAAGTACCATATTTTTATATTCACAGACCCTAACACCTAAATCTGCCTAATGGAATATTTTTCACAGCTTTGAAATATAATCCTCACTGACTAAGTCAGCTGTTGCTCTGTAGATGGGGAGAGTAAAGGGTAAAGCACAAAGAAAACCTTTTTTTTTTTTTTTCCTTTTAAACTCCCCCAAATGGCTAACCTGGGTGCATCCTTCATCCTTTCCCACGCTATCTGACAAGTCAGAGAAAAGTGGATTTTGCTTCCTACTCTCAATGAACCTTTATCCCCACACCTCAGTCCAGCCGATATATAAAACTGAAAGAGCCTCAAACTTAAAAAAAAGAAAAGAAAAAGAAAAACGGTCACACTGTGCTTAGTCTTTGGTTTCCAAGTTCAAAGGAGGAATCTGCTTCAAAGCTTGAAGCAGAGCTGAGGAGTCGATAGGGGAATGGACTGGTAGTGGAGAAGGAAGTCTCTGAGGCATCAGGAGAGATGGAGAGATTTTATCTGGGTTCATTAGCCCTGAAAGTGCTGCAGCAGAGGCTGGGAGACTTGGGTACAAGACAGGCATGGAAGCCGGGTACCAACACTTCTCCAGCATAGGCAGATAGGCAGTTGCGGATGGTGGGATCAAATAAAAAGGCAGGCACAAAGGAGGCTGGTGAGGGTGAGGGCCCAAAAAACTACTTGAAGAGCCAATCAGATCACTGCTAAAATGGCCTTCGTCTTCTGAAGTTTCCATTCTGGTCCTTTTGGCTGGTGGGTCCTCAGTCTCTTGCTTAATAGAGCTTATTCTCTCTTGCATGGTATAGTTGAGTCCCGTATCCTTTGGAAAATACTGTTGATCAGCGTTTGAATCACTTTTCTCCAGCTCTCCTCCATACCCACTGTCTGTGTCTGTGTCGCTCCCGCTCTGCTCTCCACTGGAGTGTGCAAAAGTCCTCTGTATAACAGGCACACAGTTCTTGCCATAACCCTCAGCAGTTTTGGGCAAAGAGCCAGACTTCTCCTTCAAGTCCACCGTTTTCAGGGGCGCATCTCCAGCTTTTCGGCTGGCTCCGCCCTGGAGAACCTCAGAGGCCATTCGGTGCAGATGACTGACCAGCTGAGAAGATTTCAGATCCCTGGTGTTCTCATGCTTTCCCAGGTATTGCAGCACTTCCTTGGCACACATCTGGAAACCAGATTGAAACATTTCCTGGCTGGTATCAAGGTTTCTCGATGATAAGTCACCTGAGGGAACATTAACAGAAATAAATTAAAAATTAACAGAGAGCTAAATAGTTTTATTAATATCATTAAAGTGCACTGGGGAAAGGAAGAAATTTTATCTCCATATTACGTATCTGTTACAAAACAGCTAGACAAAGTGAATTCTACTACAATACAGTCACTTTAAACACCCATTTTTACACCTCCCTCTAACAGTGAGTCTTTAAATATGTTTTTGATCCTATACTCATTATACGTGGCAACCACAACAGACACTAGAGTTTAGGGAGAAAATTGCAAAAGGCAGCACAGCGAATCAACCCTGGTATCTCCTCAGAAAGACATCAGTTCCAATGTCATCTTGCAAATCTAGCTCCTCTGCAGCTAATGAAAGTTAGGTACAAGGGGCCCAATTTATCCCTCATTAGCTGCATACACCAAGGGGGATTAGGTCTAAAGTTCGGGACGTGACATTGGGTTTGGCTGTGTAATTCTACTGCATATCTAGTGGCTGTTAAAGCTGTAGCAGCCTTTCTAGAAAAGCTGGTTTTAGCCTGCCAGACTCAAGTAAGTGTCACAAAGAGAGGGGAAGGAGGAAACAGATGTAAAACACTGTGGGCCCTTAGACAGTCCCGGGCTGCAAAGCGTGCACTAACTGGCTTATGGAGAAACCAAAAAGGGCATGTAAAAGAGATGTTTTCATATATTAGGGGAGAAAAAAGTCAGGACCTGATCCAAACCCCATTGAAGTCAATGGAAAGACTCCCATTGGCTTTGGATCAGGCCCTCACAGTAAAACTGTACTATAAAATAAAACAACTAGAATCAGGTTGAATTTAAAACTATATTAACAGCTAGTTATAAATTAACTAAATAGAGGGATGAAAGGCATCTTTTTCATAAATCCACATGCACATAAAGCAGGGTATGCATGCTAAATAAAAATTTAAAAAAAGACAAACTTACCCTCCCACCTCCCAAACTAAGTGCCATAAGTAGCCACTATTCAAAGATATTGAAAGTAAGATCACAAGACATTCTAGGGTTCTCACATGATACAAACATGACTTGAATACTCACCAGCTTGTAAACCATTCTGTAAAGCAATTATTTTCTGTTGCTGCTGCTCAATGAGATTAGTTAGTGCTTTCACATGCTTCAAGGTAAGTTCAAGAACCACCGCCTTCTCCAAATGACCTAAAGTCTGGAAACAAATGGGCAGGTTAGTACTTATCCTAGAGCTGGCCACGCTTCAAGAAATCTTAAAAAAATTCTAATTCATTGTGAAATGAAAAAAGAAAAAAACAGTTGCAATTTGGGGAACAGGGTTAAAAATTGTGTCTTTATTCAATGAAATCACTCTGATTGATTTTGAGCAAAAATCTTAACATTTGGAATCTGATCCACATATTATGTAAACTAAAAAAAATTTTAAAGGGAAGGTTGCAGAGAAGGATACAGTTACATCCTATGGGTATTTTAGGACCAACTGCATAGCTCTCAGACAAGTATTTTATTTTATCTGTTCTGCTGCCCCTGCTGGCATTATGACCTTAACACAAGGGAAGCCAGTCAAAGGGTTTCTTTTGAACGGTGACAGAAGAGGGGAGTCCTGCAGGATGTCAGCCAAAGTGGCTTTCCCCATAAACTTCTGCAGGGATTTTTTTCTTTTAATTTTAATCAAGCACCTAAGCCTTTATTCTTTTTAAAACAAGGCACCTCACACACACTAGAGAAACAAAAGTTGTGGTCCTTAACATCTGTCGCAAAACAAGAACACAGAGAATCCTTTCAAATACCCAAAACAGGTAGCATGGAAACAAACTCTAAAAGGACTTGACTTTCAGTTAAGTTAGGGATCAACTTATAAATGGAATCCAGTAAAACTTCAGAAAGAGCAACATGGAACTTTTTCAGTGGCTCAAATGGAAAAACCCAAATCCCTCACATTCACATCAAGCCCACAATAATCACTTTTACATGAAGTTTCATTTTAACATTGCAGCAGTTCAATTCATATCACCCTATCACCACCAAATATATACACTGTTTAAAAATTTACAGTATCTGGAAGGAAATCCATTAGTCTATTAGTAATAGACTGATCAAAGTGGCAAACCTGCCCAAATCGCAGCCTTTTCCACTTTGATGTGCAGTGCTCAGAGGAAACCTCTAGATGGCACATCTACCTGTACAGAAATCCATTAACCAACACACATCCCCAAAACGAAAAGGAGTTTGGATATTAGCCAGATTTTCACTTACTGTAAGTTTGAGATGTTCTGGTAAGAGATCTTTCAGTTGGGCGATGCACTCATTAATCCTATCACGTCTCTTCTTCTCTATCAGTCTGTGGGGCAATTTATAGGTCTCCTGGAAGCCAAAGGAAAGGAGAAAATCAGACAAGACACAAGATGACTTCTAGCACCATGGATAGACACATAGGTAAAAGGTGATCTAGAAGTAAAACTAGATCTCATGCTTTTGGGTACCCAAAAAGTATTATGTGTAGCTGCTACTAACTGACTGATTTTCTGTCATAAGAATTATTAAATTAATGCAAAAATATAGTCCCCTCCCACCTTCTGAGCCTCAAATTCGGGGACAAGAGGTAAAAGTGCAACAGTCTCAGAGCAAAAAAACCCCAACAACTTTGATTCAAACTGTCTGATGTTAAAACAACCCCTCCTAAACCCCACCGCAAATTTAATAACGGTTAAAGCTTAGTTGAGCTTTATGCAAAAGCAGATTTAAACCAAATCAGAACAGACACAAACGCATACAACTTTTCAAATGGACAGGTGTTAACTAAGAATGCAAAGGTTCCGCAATTCCTCCATTTACCTTATTGTCTTCACTTTTTTTTAACCCTCTCCTGGGCTTGTACACTTGATACATGTGAGAAAAGGCCAGCCTGCACAAATGACATAAAAACGCGATGGGTTATTATTCTTTCCTGCACCCGGAGTGACACAAATGCGTCTGACAACGCTCCCAGCAGGCACAGGGGGAAGGATCCGAAGCTCAAGTCAAAGCCAGCGGCCAGATTGCGCCCGTGGGTTTGCTGGGGAGGGCACTGGGCGCTCTGGCCCCGAGAAACGCACCACTGAGGCGGCATCTTACCCGGGCATCTCGTTGCTCTCCAGCGCAGGCAGCTTGCCCAGGCAGGCGGGAGGGGGCTGGGCGCTGGGGATCATTTCCATTGCAGCTTGGGAGGCTTTGCAGGGGGGGCTCTGCTGAAACTTAGCCTCGCCGAAAGCAGCGAAATCGGTCAGCGCCGGGTGCGCGGCGAGCTCCTCGGAGAACCCCGCTGGCGTCGGGACCGGCTCCGGGGCTGCAGACGGCTCAGGGCGCGCTGCTCATCTCCGCGCGGCCGGGGCAGGGCGCGAGCTGAGGAGTCGCTGGGAGGCGGCAGGCTGGGTTAAATGGGAGCGAGTGGGTGGCTGGCGCTACGTGTTCTACCCTGTGACTCCCGGCACGTCTGGCGGTGCTGGGGAGGGAGCGCCCTGCCTTCCCCCATCACATGAGCCTCACGTGTTGGACAACGCTCTGGCCTCCCCCCCCGCCCCCCCCCTTCCTTCCTTCCTTCCCCTCCTCTCCCCTCCCCTCCCCCCGCGGCTGCCAGCGGCTCCCAGCCACACACGGCAGGCGGCGGCTGCAGCCGGAACGTGATGGGGCGACACCTCCGCCCGGCCGGGCTCTCCTGCAGATGGCTGGCGCGTGTGCCCGGCAGAGAGCGCGGGGGGAGGGGGTGGCTCCCCTCACGCGCACCCGGGGGGGGGAGCTCCCCTCACGCGCACCCGGGCTGCAACATCCCCAGCGGCGCGCGGACCTGGCCCGGGATGCCCCGGAGGAGCGGGCGAAGGGGGCTCGTGCGCCGCCACCGCGCTCTCCTCCCCGCCTCTAAGGGGGGTCAGTCCGGTCCGGCCGGGCGGGACACCACCCCCGCCCCCCCTGCAGGGACCATGCCTCTCCTTTCCCTCGCTCCGCGTTACACGGGCAGAGGCGTCGGGCGGGTTGCGTGGCCCAGCCCTGGGGAATTCACAGGTCGCTGCGACCGGGCGGCGGGGGCGTCTCTCCCGGGGGAGCTGTTCCTCCCAGAGGGCATGTGGGACACAAGCGGGGTGCCAGGGGTGGCGTGTGGGAGGGGCTGGTGCCAGGCCGGTGCAGAACTGCAGAGAGCTGGGGTGGGGGTGGCATGGCTGGTCTGGGGAGAACCAGGCACTCCTGTCCCTCCCAGTGGCTTTCTCTATTCAGAAAGCAACTTACTTGGCCTCGGGCACGTCACTTCACTACTTAGCTTCGGCTTCCCCCTCTGTAAAAGGGGTGGTAATAAGGTAACCCTAAATGACCTACGTCACAGGGGCTGTTTGGATTAATTAGTTGGTACGTGTAAACGCCCTCTGAAGCGGTGTTCTTCCCAGCCGTGTGGGCAGCACTCCAGGTTCATGGAAACCAGCAGAGGCAGAGCATGCCGGCTGCACCTGACTGCAGCGTGTCTAACTGCTTCTCCACCTTCAGTGGGGTAAAACGGGGGAGGCAGGCATACGATGACATGCCAAAAATGCTGCTTCTGCGTGCTTTTGACTGACAATCCCTGCAAGGAGCAGGGACATGACTGTCACAGTGCCCCTGCTGCCACCACAGGCAAATGCTTTGCCACCCACTGAAAGAGGCTGGCTACTGCAGCTGAGCCATTACATAATAATGGCAGCTTTCCAGTAGGCATAGACACAGAACATGCCACATCTGTCATCAGGTAATTTAGCTGTTTTTTGTGTTTTTTTTTTAAGTCTATAGTTTGTAGTAATCTTGATAAAATGCAGCATTGAATCTGACCAACTGCACTATCTTCCATGTGCATTTCTGCAGTCAGTGGGGAATACCCCAAGCCTTGACATTTGGGCTGGAATGCCGCTGAGAGTAACTGGTATCAGGAGTGCAGGGCTTTGTGTGAACTGTAGCCATGAGCGGAGTAGCACTCAGGCATGATGTGGGCTGAGGGGACTGCAGCTGAGCCAAGGGCCAAAGGCAGAGTAGCCAACTACCAGATTTAGTGATGTGCCCCATTGGGGGAGTCGTCGAGGTCAGTGGCTGATTTAAGACAACTGGTAATGTGAGAGGGGACATGGGGGGCAGGGAATCAGAGTGTAAATTACAGGACTGAGGCTGCTGTAATTTAGGCCTGATCTACATTTTAAAAGTTTTACCAGCATAACTCTGTATGATTTTTGTACTGACATATTTCTGCCAGTAAAAGCCGTAGTGTAGACCCATTGTAAGGCACTTACCTGTGTACTTGATTTCACATTGCTGAATCAGAATAAGCCTAGTTAAAACGGCAACACTTCTATCTATGGACGAGGCCTCAAACAAGGAACCAAGAAAGCCCTGTACAGCCTCTGAATTCCCCAAGAGAAGGAACAGAATAATGGGGAACTAGGACCAGCTAGGTAAGAGTGTAACTGTTTTATATCTCGTAGGTGTCAAGCGAGGTTTAATTCTTTGATCTTTGTTAAGCAGCTGAGACTCGGCTGCCAACTGTTCTGCAAAGGCTAAGGATGATTATAGTGAAGTGTAACTGCCAAAGCAAACCCTTTTGTTTTGGGGGTACGTGGTCATTTCCCCTGCCACATGCTGAACAAGGAGAGGCCAGATCACCAAATAGAAGGTATATTTACCTCGATAAGGTAATAAGAGAACTTTAGCACCCAGAGTTTGTCAAAGATTTCTCTATCTCCTCTGAGAGTCTTGTGGCTAGGAGCCTGAGATCAGCAAGTACTTTGCTGGAGACTAGAGACGGCATTTGTTCTAGAGCAGGTGGCATGCTCATTTCCGGATACACCGTAATTTGAATGCATGTGTGGTGGCAGAAGTGCTAAAAGAGTTTAGAGTTGTAGACTTGTTACACTAGAAGGTGACTCAGTTAACGAAACTCTATCAGGACAACGTAGGCCCAAAACGGAGGTTTTGTAAAAATCTTACTTGTAAGAAAGAAAAATTCCCCTGCGGTGTCTGCAGCCTAAACAGTACAGTATAGCTACTGACCGAGAACCACAAAATGCAGCTAACTGTTCTCTCACTGAGTATTGTCTCATCTGTGTTTTACAGCCCAACCCTGCAGTTTCTACCAAGCATAGCATTCACTATCCTGATCAATCCACTCATTTCAAGTGTCTCCATGGTTGGGCCCTTCAGCCATGATCCTGCAAACTTAAGTATATGAGTAGTCCCATTGACTTCAAAGGGACTACTCATGTGCCTAAAAAGTAAAGCATGTGCATAAGCATTTGCAGGATCAGGGAGTTAGATCGAAAGCTCTTCAGAGCAGGAATTGTCTTTATTAATGTTAGCTACAGTGGTACTTAAATAAATTCAATAACAATTATTACAAAAGAGAAACTAACTCTGTTGTCAATTGCTAAAGCAGAGATTTGTAATGCAAATAAATAGTGGAAAAATAAATTAGACATTTAAAATCCTTTGTTTTAAAGCTGTAAGTTGTTATTTGTACCACAGTTAAGGGCATTTAAAAATCATATATAGATATAGCTATATAATTTTTAGCTGCTAGCATACTTTCATTTATCCCCCTCTCCATACTTCTCTTTATCAAACAATAGAAATAATTAGGGTTATGGTAGGGGATTGCTAATGGAAAATTCTAGCTTTCTGGTTCAGGGCCAGATATTTTTTACCTCCTCTAAGTTTTAAATTTAAAGTAAAAATATATTTGAACTAGTTCATGCCCACTGGTTGTTTGAGTCGTGTATGTTCTTTGAGACAGTATATTCCTGCAATGGATGGTGACCTAGAAATCCAGATCAGAGGTAATCCCCCATTATTTAGCCCTTTTACTATTGGTATGTTTGCCAAACAATGCTCCATGTCAGATTTCACTGATGACCTTAAGGGTGGTTGCCAAGGATTTTGGATTCCCCCCTAAAAAGAGAGTCCCAATGAAGTTATTACATTCTTGGGCATCAAGTTAGATTGAGGGAGAATTAAATTACACTTTCATGAGGTGCCCGGCACAGCTTTCACAGGCTGATGCAATCATTAATTTGTCACCTTGATTTTGTTTGCAGAGCCATTTCTCCATGGCAGACTTTTTTTTTTTACAATGCCCGATTGAAGCTATAATGAAATGTTAAAAGTAATGGCATTATTTTCTAGAGCTATTAAGGGAGAATCTGGCATTTCCAATGGTCGTTATAGAGCATTTAATGTTATAGGATAACAACAACTTGTGTCCAACAAGGATTTGTAGTTATTTACAGATGTGTTAGCAGGAAAGGGTTTGGCTTTTGTTTTCCCAGGCGTGCAGAGGTCTGGCTAACAGCACTGAGTTAATGGAGCTCTACCTCGGAACATTTCCCCCCATAATTATGGCAATGGTAATTTTGGGTAAAAAGTTCTTCAAAGCATTGGCACGGATATCTGATTTAAGAATATGTGGAGAGTTAACAGATGGGCAGTGGATTCAGGCCTGCGATAGAGTTACGGAGGGAGGTTTTGTTTTAAAATGTCTCTTACTTAATATACCCATGAAGGCCAGGCATGTGCCCATGGGCTGTAATCAAATAACTGACTCTCCCTCTCTCATTTCTAGCAGTCTCGTTTCAGGTTACTGGCACCGGAGGTTAAAGAACATCCACGTCAAATACAAAAAGCCCTTTGGTAACTAAGGGTATCGAGACTAGGCGGAGGAGAATGGAAGTGGCTAGCTCTCAGCACATGATAGGTCTAATCTAAGGGCCTGTATAATTAATATACATTACTTTCTGCAGGGGTAAAGGTTTATATGGGATCTGGTTAATTCTAATATAAGAGATAGTCCTGTCTGCATTACACAGGAGTGGCGGAAGCGAGGCGTATTTCCTGGCTGGTCTTTAGTTAGTAGGTGCGGCAGTCCTGTTCCCAAGGCAGGCAGGTCCCAGATCTCAATTCCAGTGTTTGCAGTGAGAAGAATGTTAAAGGGCTAAGGGAGGCAACAGGGAGTTGTCAGGTAGACAACACAGCATCATTCATCAAGTACTGACAGCTTTACTGGAAACCAAAGACAAAATGTGCAATAGTTATGCTCCTGGGTAAACATAGCATTCATTATGTCATTTTTAGGAGTGTTCAGGATCAGTGACTCAGTTGGTCTCTAAACGAGACCTAGGAATGTTATTTCTCAATATTGTCATGGATGAGTCTGAGAATCCACATTTATCAGTCTACAAGATGGATGTAAAAGGTTGCAATGCATGGGTTAGCTACATAGAACATTGGATACAGTTCTTCATCTAGTTCTGCTTGGTACATCTTCAGATACTTACCAAGGTTTGGATTTAACCCAACCAAGTATGCCACCTTCCGATTCATTTATATGTGGATCACCAACTCAATAGCACAGCTGAGTGTGACAGAATATAGGATCAAAAGATTCATCCAAAAAGTTTGAGACATTTTATTCATATATAAGGATTACCATGGCACTGATCACTGTCATATCTAATTTGTGGTTTGGAGACAATGAGATTGTTCTAGCTGTTACCACTGAGATATTTGTGTTCTTTGATAAAATACTAAAAAAATAATCCAATGAGGTTTAGATCTGTGGCTACTCTGATGTCCTAGGTCAGGATCCTTCCCTCAGAAGGACCCATGGATTGCTGTTGGTGATGCATTGGCTGGAGGATGCCAAGCTAAAATCATTTAGTAAAACACATTAAGTGGAATCAAGTGAAGGTTGTTCTTCTCTTTGTCTGAAGATGTTTGCCGGTACTGAATGTGCTAGTGGGAGGTGATATGGGAGGAAACTAATTCATAATAAGACTTTTGCCCACTTTGAGACTGTTTAAGGAACCATGGCCAGCCTGGTGCCAAAAAAGGCAAATCCATATAGCAAAGAAACAATGGAGAGCCACAGAACTTGTTCTGTTTAACCATTTCTTTGCTGACTGTCTACTGTCTTGTGAAGTAAATTCAGTACATACATACATACATACATACACACACACACACACACACACACACACACACACTTACTTTACTGGCAGTGCTCCACCAACTGGCTTCATGCTGTAACTTCTCACGCATGGCCAAACCATGGCTCGTGAGCCACATGTGGCTCTTTTACAATTAAAGTGCAGCTCTCAGAGCCCCCTATTCTCCACCTACCAGACTACTTGGAAGAGCTAGGGACTTTCTGCCCTGCAGTGGGGTGCTGGGGCTAGGAGCTTCTGCCCGGAAGGGAGGGGGTCTTGGGGCTTCAGCCCTGCAGAAGGCACCTGCCAGGGCTCGGGGCTTCAGCAGGAGCAGGGCTAAAGCCTCGTGCCCTAGCAGGTGCGCCCTGAGGGGTAGAAACCCTGAGACACACACCCCCCCCAGCCCTGCAGGGCAGAATCCCTGAGCACCAGCTCTCGAACTTCTGAAGATTATTGTATGCCGCTCGCAGGGTCAGTAAATTTGGCCATCCCTATACTAGAATTACCAGAATCTGAGAGCCATAGCCTCAAGCATCAAGGTATTACCCCCTTGCTGTGATGGCCCATTCATATCTCAAAGAAAGCAATGGAATGCTAGGACTTACTTGGGTCATTCTTCAGGATTCAATCAGGGAAGGCTGTAGGAGGGAGGAGCAGTACTCTTAGGCAGGTGTGGCTGTGAATGTTGTCCTGTTCTGGAGAATGAGTTGTTTTCCCCACTGAGAGACAGAGTGGTCTAGTGAAGAGGCCATATACTGGAAGTCAGGAGATCTGGATCGCATTCCTGATTCTGCCACTAACTCCGTCTTTGATGTTAGGCAAAGTCACTTAACATCTCCATGCCTCAGTTTCTCTATCTGTAAAACAGAAATGATACTTTGCAAAGTGCTTTGAGTTCTATGGATAAACATAGGACCTCATTTATTACTATTGTTAGTCTTTCTATTTTAGTAGCATCCAAATGCCCTAATCAGGATTGAGGCCCCATAAGGCATGGATACTGTCTCAGAGTGTTTATTATTATTTCCACTTGACATAGGTAAGCACAACTGCAGTCCCAGTTTGGTTAGGTTATAGCATTGAAGCAAGCCTTTAAAACGTGCTACTTGTGTAAATCTATATAAAAATATACCCAATAAGGAACAAGTAGAGCTGTACAATGTGTTTGCCTTCCAGTTAATGCCAGGATAGGGGGACACAGATCAGCATTCATGTCTCACTCCCCGTCGGTATCCGGCCTGAGCCGAGGAACCCAATGATCCAAGCAGCGGACCCAATTCGGTGATAAACCCTACTCATATGCCACCTGGGGCACATTGCACATACTCTAAGAAGAAGAAGAATGCCAGGTCACTCATACCTTGCCCTCCTGACCTCAGACACTGCCTCCTGAGCAAAGTGAGGGATGACTGCTCATCAGTTCAGAGGAACTTGCCTGTACTGTGAATATCATTAACATCAAGGACACATTAAGGACTATTTGTAATCGTTTGTCACCAAGGTAAACAGAGAAGCAGATTTGTGAATGAAGCTGATTGGACCGAAATATGGGGTGCAGCAAAAATAGAGACATTTTTGAGATGTTACTAGAGGACAGGGAACAGAATTCTAGGATGACCTTAACTCTCAGCGATAATAGAGTAGAACAAGCCCATAGTATTTATATGGACTTGTTTAACATTCCATGCTGTTTGTAGGTGTATACGTGGGGTGTCTATGTTCTCTCTATAAGAGGATTTCTGGGCTGTCTGTCCCTTAGGCAGCACCAATATTAAGGAGATAAAAGATTTTATAAACGAAGGCTGTAATTGTTCGGATGTGCTGGGAACTATTTCTAAACATGCACATTGGTGACTGATTTATACATGTTGTCTGTGCACTGGAAGAGGAAAGAAAGATTTGCTGGTACTTAGCATAACTGTTGCAGGAAGAAAAAAGCAGTGGAGAAAGGTGTGGCAGTGTGTTGTGTTATCTGTCTGTGCTTAGTTATGCATAGCCTCCTTCCTGCAAAGATATAGGTCAGACAAACTATGCACATAATTATAATTTTTCCTGGTCAACTTAAAAAATCTGGATCTGAACACACTGGCATCACTGAAGTAGTTTGGATCTGTAGCTAAGACAGTATCACAGGTCATTTTCTCTATAACAAACCAAACACCTGCATCAGAACCCCCTTGAATTTTCAGCATGGCCCATCTGTATCCTGAACCAGATGTGTCTCATGATGTGGAGATGGCATAACTGTCTCTGTAAATTCATCTGGAATACACATTAAAGGAACCTAAATGGAGTATGTAGTATTCATGGTGAGTTTGTGTGTAATCAAAATTATATGCAGTTTTGCTCACCATATTCCTTAGATGCGAAACTATCATTTGTAGTATTGAGATGCCCATGCAGATGTAGCTAAAATCCTGCAGTCGTGTTTCCTAATACGAGAATAATCTAACTACCAACTGCAGGAGAAGAGATCCATAACTAAGTAGAAATTACAACCAATTGAAACGGGGAAAACTAAAAAATAAACCTAATACACAGTTTCCTTAAGAAGAGGACTCATGGTTAACAAGTGTCACCCATGATGTCCCCCACACTTTATGTAATGGAGTTTTAAAATAGTTTGGCCATAACTATATTAGCAGCTTTTTGAGTGGAACCCAAGATGGAACAATCCCTGTCCCAAGGATCGTAGTGCATCTGCAATTGGTACTGATGTGCCATCTTCAGAGCAAAAGTCCCCACATGAATTCTCACCTAATGCCAAAATGGAGAACAGATGTTTCATTTTACAAGTATTGAGGAAAGATGGCATCAGGTGCCTCGGGTCCCCAGATATCAAAGTCATCGTTTGATTTAAGAATGTAACAATGAGCAACCAACTGGTAAGAAACAGCTAAGGACCAATATCTAATTGAGACCAGCTGGTGTCCAGGGTTTCTACACATGAATTCAATTAGTCTCTGCGTCAGTAATTCTCTGTTCCCACCCTGTCATGGTTTTGGAATAAATACTGTACTATTGCCATGGATCTCCAGGTGCTGAGTATGTGTCCCGTAGTTATACAGTCCTTGTCTAGTGATGGCTTTGTCTTTTTCTTTCTCTCTTTTTAAAGTCCGCTTTTAGATTCTGTTCTCTGGCTTTTCATGCTTGGAGGTTACCCGTATAATTGTGAGCCAGTGAGAACACAATAAAAGTCATCATAAATTCAGGATCACATGGCATCTAGGTCTGATGTTCCTTCTTTTACCATTATTAAGACGATAATAAGCGTTTACATTTTTATAATAATTTTGCACTATGCATAGACAGCCTAATTCTCTGTTGTGCTTAAGCCCCTTTATGTTGATTTGGTAGAATAAAGGATCCTTTAACCAGAAGGCAGCAATCACTTCCAGGGACTGCCCCCGGTGTGAGAAGATTCCCTGGCCAGCTGGAGGTGTCAGAAAGACTTACACCAAGCTCCTCTCTGGTCCCCAGTGCAGGGTGTGTGTCAGAGGGGAAGGGCTGTGCCTTTAAGGGATCATTGTTGGACCAAATATAAGTTTGAGCTGCTGAGCAGCCATCAGTCCTTCTTAAGTCAATGGGAACTTCGAGCGCTTCGTACATCTGCAAATCAGGCCACTGCATTAGAAGGAAAATTTTCAAAGGCACACATGGAAGTGAAGCACCCAGCTTCCATAGACTTTTACTGGGAGCTGGACAACTAACTGCGCTTCCTACCTTTGAAAATCTCCCTCTGGAACCAAAATATGTATTTAGGAGTCCTTTGAACAGTTTGCCTTAAATATTTGAGACTACATTTCTAACCTAGGCAAAATGCATTCTAATTTCTGCAATGCTGAATACTGGCTCCTCTTACTCACAGTGCCAAACTTCACTGATAGTATTGCATCTGAAACCACCAACTTACAATTATGTAACAGTAGCATGGTTTTAAAAGATGCTGTCCTTGTAATAGGACACATGAGGGTGGAAATTACCATTTGTCTGACCGCTACCAAACTTTAGAGCTGACAAACAGCTGTTTTCCTGTCTAAGGAAGTTCGTTCATGCAGAATTCAGAAAATTAGCTACTATGATCATTCAAATCTAATCGTTGAGCTTTTTAGCCCTTTTTAAAATATATATATATTTAAAGGTGTGGTTCAGTACCGCATGCTGTGTTTACCAAGCTGTGTATTTACACTTATTTACTACTTTTCAGAATTCAAAGTGATTAGGGAAAAATGGAAGAATTCATGCTGCAGGTCAGGTCTGAACAAAGAAGAGCAGAACATGGTATGTTGCAGTTACATGCTGGAAGAGCACCCTTCTCCTCTGCATTCTTCTAAGTCACCTTCACCAAAGACAAACTATCAAAATACTCCTGAAGAGAAATTTTATTGCCCTAAGAATGAGCACACTTGTACTAAATGGCAGATATGCTAAACACCAATACTGGGACAGGCTACCCCTTATGTCCCCTAATAAAAATGGTGCCCCAATATGCCTTTTCAAATTCTACCACTTAATCTTCACCATTGTCAATAGGCCAGATCTTCAGCTGGGGTAAATCAGTGTAGCTGTACTGAAGTCAGCAGAGCTATGCCAGTTTACACCAGTTCAGGTTCTGGCCCAATATTTTCAGTATAGCTTTCAGAACAGAAACATTTCTAGTGACACGCGACTTCATATCAGTTTGTCATCTCCTTAAGGCTTTTGTGATTGAGAGAGTTTTTCTGTTTAAATCAATTCCTCATTATTTATTTATTTATTTTTAAACAAACACATGTCCACATACTCTTCAAACACATGCATCCCTAGTACATTGGATTTGGTACGGGCTAGAAGGGGAAAAATCTTTGTTAGAGCCCTATGCTGCACACCATGTAAGGGATAAGGTAGAAGTCAGCAGTGTAGCACACATACCTGATTAGATGCTTCCTACTCTTTTAGGCCCAAATTCAGACCTTAAATATTTCCAGTGCACAAGCAGGGTAAATAAGACCCAGGGCCAGGTCCTCAACTGGTATAAATTGGCATAACTCCACTAAAGGCAGTGGAAATATGCTTATGTACATCAGTTGAGGATCTGGCTCCAGTGCCGGATTAAAAAAAAACCCCATCGTGATGGAGGAGTGCCCAGGCCAAACCTGAGCTGCACTGCTTCAAGTGCTGCCAGCCTTGCATGGCATGAGCAGGGGCCGCACAGCAAAGTGCCCCAACCCCATACATACTTCAGCCAACACACAGACCTCTTAATGCCTGTTCCACTCTACATATACCTCAACGACCCTCCACTGGCCCCCACTTATCTTGACACCCACCCACACACACATCCTGCTCACCACAGACACAACCCCTCAGCCCCCAACATTCCTGCCCCTATCCCCCCTTTCTCCCAGTGGCCCCACTTGCCCCTAACCTTCCACCCCACAGTCTTCCAACACTTCCCACTCACCCCATAGTTCACCAACTCACCCCAGTCCCTCATCCACTACCCTCGGGACCTTCCTAGCCACTGACCAACACCCCCGTGGCTTAGAGTTCCACTCCCATCCCAGGCTAGGGCAGCTCCTCCTGATCCAGGCTGCCCAGCAGCTCCGTTCACTCCCATTACCAAGCCCACACTCACACAGCAAAGGCCAAATTTCAGTGAGTGGCATTGCCACCTCACAGTGTCACTCACTCAAATTTGGCCTGGCCACCCCTCCATCATGGCTCAGGAGCTGGGGGGGGGTGGGGGGGAAGTAGTCGGGCCAAATTTGAATGTGTAGCATTGCTAGCTGGCACATGGGGTACCAGCACCACTCAGGTTTGGCCTGTTGCAACGCCACCCTCCCAGATCTAGTGGTCAGGGGCCCTTCTGAGACGAGAGCCCTGTGCACATTTGTTAATCTGGGCCTGCTGGCTCTTGAACACAGTCTCATTCATGGCCCCTCTGCAGGGCCGGTGCTACCATTAAGGCAAACTAGGCGGTTGCCTAGAGCGCCAAGATTTGGGGGCAACAAAAAGCAGTGCCCCCAATTTTTTTTTTTTAACAGCGTTCCTGGCTGCTCCATGCAATTATTGTCATTGCTGGCAGGGATGGCGTGCTCGGGGAGGGGGCGCAGCAGAGGTGAGCTGGGGTGAGGAGCCCTGCGGCAGCTCCCCCCCTCCCTGGGGCACTCCCCCATAGGGTTACCATATTTTAATTTTTAAAAAGGAGGGCACTCCCTGGGGCCCCGGCTCCGCCCCTTCCCCACCCCAACTCTGCCCCCTCCCCTGAACGCTCTGCCCCCTGCTCCTCCCCCTCCCCTGCTTCCCACGAATCAAATGTTCGCGGGAAGCCTGAAACAGGGAGGCAGCAGGTAAGCTGGGGCAGGGTGCGGCGCGGCGTGGCTCAGTCCAGCCCCCTGGCCGAGCGGCTCCCTTCGGCGGCCAGCTGGCCCAGGCCAAGAGGCTCTGGCCCCGGTGTCTCCCGCCCGGCTGGGGCCCCGGCCCCTGGCTGAGCACCGCGCCGGCCCCTGGCCAAGTGCCCGCGCTCCCGGCCCGGCCCCCAGCCCAGCACCGCGCCAGCCCCCGGCCCAGCACCATGCCGACCCCGGTCCCGGCCAAGTGCCCGCGCCCCAGGCCCAGCACCGCGCCGGCCCCGTGCCGCCGGCCCAGGCCCTGCTGAGCACTGCGCCAGCCCCGCACCGCTGCGCCCTACCTCCCTATTTTCCCCAGACATGTCTGGCTTTTTGGGATTTCCCCCCAGACGGGGATTTGAGGCCCAAAAAGCTGGACATGTCCAGGAAAAGCCGGACATATGGTAACCCTACTCCCCCCGCGGCAGCTCCCCACCCCCCCATCCCAGGGAGCCGTGCGGCAGCTCCCCACCCCAGCTCACCTCTGCTCTGCCCCCTCCTCGAGCACACCATCGCTGCTCCACTTCTCCCGCCTCCTAGGCTTGCAGCACCAATCAGCTGTTTGGCACGGCAAGCCTGGGAGGGGAGAAGGATTAGAGTGGGGACGGCATGCTCGAGGAGGAGGCGGAGCAGAGGAGAACTGGGGTGGGGAGCTGCCACACGGCACCCTGGGCGGGGAGCTGCCATGGGGAAGTACCTCAGGGCAGAGGGAGAGAGCTGCCGTGTGGGGGGGGGGGGCCTCCGGGCGGG